>NC_042985.1:22448642-22748642 GCF_901001165.1 Salmo trutta
TGAGTGAGTGAGTGAGTGAGTGAGTGAGTGAGTGAGTGAGTGAGTGAGTGTGTTTGCGTGTGTGTCTGTGTGTGTCTGTGTGCGCATGCGTGCGTGCGTGTGTGAAATAACCATTATATATTTGTGGTCCAGCTGTAAAGCTGTCAATTTGCCACTATAGGATAGACTTATGTACATATGTATTCAAACACAATATATTAAATTGCATGCCAGCCAGATGTATCCACTGAGTCATAGTGTAGAATGACACAAGGAGCTTAAAATGGATCAAATTCATTTATAGCATTCATTTAATTGAAAATAATTTGTGAAATGCCAAAATGTACTATTACTTTGCAATGAACAGATGTTGCTAATGAATTAGATAATGTCTAATTGAAGCGTTCTAATTAGGCCTGGTAATGAAAGCTAATGGCAGTTAAATGAAGTTGCACTTGAACTCACATTGAGAGAGGGAATCATATGACAATAGTAAATACATAGTAATGATATATATGGTATAATACAGAGAGAACATAAGGTACCATGCAATTACAAAAATAATTATCTTTCTCATTTGCTTATCCTTATTTAAATCTAATCTGTGCTGTGTGTGTGTGTGTATGTGTGTGTCTTTGTCTGTCCGTCTGTGTGTGTGTGTGTCTCTTTTTATGTGTTATACAGATCATCGATGAAGAGGACACCCAGTTCATGATCAACTGTCCCCCGGCAGTGACAGAGAGTACCCCTCGGAGACGCACCAGGATCCAGGTGTTCTGGACAGCCCCCCCCAGCTCCTCTGGTTGTGTCACCCTCAAGTAGGTACATGTAGTTGGGGCTCTCTGAAGAACCCTGGAGTAAGGATCTATAGTCCTGCATCCCCATTATCCACCCCTCTCCCGAAGTGTGCACTTGTCCTGCATACTCCCCATTATGGATGCAACAACTGTGGAAACTCCCTCCAGCCAATGCTCACATCAATCCAATGTGCAAGTGCACACTTTGGGAGAAGTGTGGAGAATCGAGATGCAGCCATGTGTGATCACCATCCGTGGTACTGGAGAGCTACGGTGTTTAGAGGCTTTTATTCCAGACCAATGGGAATATTATCTGATTCAACTAATCAATGTTTTGATGGCTTGGTGATTAGTTTATCCAGGTGTGTTAGTGCTGGGCTGGAACAAGACATTCACAACCTTTAGCTTGTGTATAGGACCAGAGTTGGTGACCATACTATGACACAAATCCAGTGTAGCTGTGACAGTGTGTTGTTGATTGTATACTGTGAATAAGGAGCTGTATGTGGACCCCTCAGGCATGTTTACATACAGTATCGTACTCACATGTGTCCTATTACTGTACATGGGAAGTTACTACTGTGCTCCTCTCCACTCCAAACCCAGCCTAAAGGTTTCACACAGAATAGATTATCAATGTTTCTTTAAGAATGTATGTTGCATAAAGAATTAAAAATCACAAGAATATCTGCAATGGCTTGGGGTGACATTAATTGATTCCTTTGCCGAGTCGTGTGCCTCCAGGGCTTGTTTAGGTGCAGTATGTGTTAGTTACCTGTACCAAACATAGATCACAGTACACTCCCATGCGTTGAGGCAGGATATTGGTTGAGGGTAGGGCCGACAGAGAGAGCGAGTGTGCGTGTGTGTGTGTGAGAGAGAGAGTGTGTGTGTGAGGGAGAGTGTATAAGCTAGAGAGAGAGAGAAAAGTAGGAGGAGAGAGAAGACCCACTGGGTACAGACGTCAATTCAGCATCTATTCCACGTTGATTCGACGTAATTTCATTGAATTAGACGTGGAAGCAACATTCAACCAGTGTGTACCGAGTGGGGGGAGAAGAGAGAGAAGAGAGAGAGCGACAAAGAAGAGAGAGAGGAACAGAAACATAGGGGTGGTGCCCTACATGGCTAATCTCTGCATTATTAAAGAGTTCAGTTGGCCTGTCACTTTCTCTCCTGCCCCGTTTAAATCTCTCACCGTGCCGTCATTATGTGTGTAGGGCTGTAAAAAAAAGGCTTGCATTTCTTATTAATGCACGTTATTATGTGCCTGTCAGAGTGAGTGATGCGATTTCCTTGCCTTCGTCTCTGTCTCTGAACTCCCCCTTTCTTTGGCTTTCTTCCTCTCTACTCTCACTCACTCTTCTCTCTCCTGTCAGTTTCTCTCTCTACTCTCACTCACTCTTCTCTTTCCTGTCGGTTTCTCTCTCTACTCTCACTCACTGTTCTCTCTCCTGTCGGTTTCTCTCTCTACTCTCACTCACTCTTCTCTCTCCTGTCGGTTTCTCTCTCTACTCTCACTCACTCTTCTCTCTCCTGTCGGTTTCTCTCTCTACTACACACCCTTTTCATTCCTTCCCCCCTCTCTCCTTTTCCTCTTCACTCTTTCTGCCTTTCTCAACCAGGGCGTAGTTGTGTTGTTCCCACAGCACACTAATCAGGCAGGCAGGCATCTTCCCCTACTTTACCTCTCAGCTATCTTATATCTATTGGGAGAAAGGAGGTGGGACAGAGAGTGGGGGACAGAGGCAGAGAAAGAGGGAGAGAGACAATACAAGAGGAAGAGTGATCAGTATAGAAGAGATGAATGGACAGAATGGAAAGAGAGTGGCAGCATGTGAGATGAGGAGAGAGTGAGATATAGTCACTTGTGGACGTTAGGGAGTGGGGATGTGATACTAAGGTACGTCCAGTGGGGTAGCTTGTTTTTCACTGTAGAGTGATGACACCAGGCGAGGAGAGGTCCATCGTTGAAAAGGAAGTGTTTTTGGAAACTGGGAAGTTGAATTACTGGGTGATCACTCTTATTAAAGTTTTGTCAGTGAAGTGGGGCAGGTGCACCCCTAAACATCATATTGACAGATTATTATTGAGAAGCTGTTGTATATCGCTGACCCACACAGACAGACAGACACACACACACACACACACACATAGACAGACACAGACACGCAGGCAGCATTGAATCTGAAATGGTTGATTTCAGTGTGGCGTTTACAGGTTTTCTGATCTTGTGACTTTACTAGCTTAAATAACAAATGGACGGAGAGAGAAATACGGTTAATGCCAACAGGCGTTTTAATGTTACACTGCACGGGGTAATGGGGAGCTGCACAAAACCAACCTAGCCTGAACTAGCTAGCCATAAATCACAGTCCAACAGGAGGTATCTCCCCAGAGATATAATCACGAGAGAAAGAAAATAGGGCTCTCCCCATTAGATATATTCCCCCTCTTCTATTACCATGACAACCCCATAAACAATGGACGTGACTGGCGCTGCCAGCCTGGGGGAGGGTCTGCCCACCTTACCCCAGCTACGATAGTAGTTGTTTCATCAGAGAATGAGGGATTTCATTGTTTGTACGAGCAGAGGAATGTTAGTTTTTAATTTCAATGCTCTCAGCCTGCCTGTCTGCCTACCTGTCAAATAACCTGGTAGCTCAGACACCTCTGGCAATAACTGTTAAGGAAAAACAGACTGTGCATGTGTCTGGTGCCTGTGTGTGTGTTTGTGTGTGTTTACGTGTACGTGTGCATGTGTGTTTGTGTGAGTGTGTGTAATACAACGTAATACAACATGTGTAGATGTGTACTGTGTATATTACTGTGTATAGTGTCACCATTGCTCAGTTTGTCTGTGTGGAAAGTGATCAGTTCAGAGCATCGTCAGAGTTTTTGAGAGCTCCTCTAGTGCTGTGGCTAGAGAGGCTGTGGTATGACGGCCCCTCCTCCCTGATGGTTCGCTGTAATTGAGGAGTAGCTGCTGTCTCCTGGTGGCTGGAAACAGTGAGTGTGGTGGTTTGGTCTGGCTCACCATGATTATGGGGGTCAAAAAGGGACAGACGTTTGTCTGATTTCTGGACTACACTCCCTGTAGAGTCTTTATATTTTTGTTAATTTATACAGAAAAGTCATTCTTTTTTTCAGGTTCACCTGACATAAAGTGTAGTACAGTATTGACAGTCAGAACATGATAGTGTCAAAACCTATTTGAAATCTCCAGGAATATAATAACATGAACACAATGGCAGGTAGATTAAAAAGCCTTCCCAGAGAGAATTGCAGTCTAGCTGTGCAGTTATTACATGTGAGATGAGTAGGAATGGTTCAATGAAACTGGTACAGCATGTGCCTTCCCAAAAGAACGAACTGTAAACAAATAGCTATGTTTATTTATCCCTCTCTCACCTGGCCACACACACACACACACACGTACACGCGCACACGCGCGCACACACACACACACACACACACACACACACACACACACACACACGCACGCACGCACGCACGCACACACACACATGCACATGCACACAAACGTGTGCGCACACACGCATGCACACACACACACACACACCCTCCTACCCACCCTAACACCAGAGCGCTTTTGAGGCGATAACCATCGGCGGCGTGGAGCCAGGAAAGTGAGTCTGGCTTTAATAGTGTCTCATTGATAGAATTTAAATTGGATGTTAAATAAGCATTACTGTGCCTGATTGCCTGGCCGGCCCCAGAAAGTGGGCAGCTAGTGAGGCAGTTTGTGAGCGGCTCACTCAGGGAGAGATATCTGAAATTGGGGTGAGATTGAATTAAAGTGTGAACAATTAGAGATATGCTGGTGGTGTGTTTAGGAGCGCCTGGGGTAGGGTACCCCTGTCACCTTTGTACTTCTAGGTACACCCCTCAGACAGGTTTCTTCATGTCCTGCTGCTATCCCCTTCCAAACCCATTCCTTGTTTTCGGATGGGATCTGTTGTGTTTATGCTTTATTTTCTTCTCTTCTTATTTCCCTCTCTCTCTCTCTCTCTCTTCTCTTTCCTCTCTGTCTCTGTCTCTGTCTCGCTGTGCGCCTTAGAGAGTAAAAATGTGTAAAAAAAGAGAGAGGGTGAGAAAAAGAGAGATGAAGAGAGTGTTGTGTTATGTTAATAGGGGCATACATCACTCCGTCAATGTAGAGATAGTGTCCCTTCTCTGTCCGGCCTGCCTGACACAGCCTCCTCAAACATAATCCCCCTGACAGCCTGCTCTGGAGACAGGCAGGAGAAACAGACAGCAGAGTGGTAGGAGGTTTATTTATAATAAAAAAAAAACATTTTTTGTGACTTCTAATTGGTAGTTACGGTCTTGTCCCATCGCTGCAACTCCCATACGGACTCAGGAGAGGCAAACGTCGAGAGCCATGCGTCCTCCGAAACATGGCCATGCCAAGCTGCACTGCTTCCTAACACACTGCTCGCTTAACCTGTAAGCCAGCCACACCAATGTGTCAGAGGAAACACCATACAACTGGCTACCACAGTCAGCGTACATGCTCCCGGCACACCACAAGGAGTCGCTAGAGCACTAAGTGACAAGGACATCCCGGCTGGCCAAACACTCCCCTAACCCGGACGACGCTGGGCCAAATGTGCCCCGCCCCATGGGTCTCCCGGTCGTGGCCGGCTGCAAAGCAGCCCGGGATCGAGCCCAGGTCTATAGTGACGCCTCTAGCACTGTGATGCAGTGCCTTAGACCGATGTGCCACTCGGGAGGCCCTAGTGGTAGGAGGTTTGCTTGGGGAATAGGTTGGAATCTCATCAGAATTGAGAGAAAGCAGCTCATCTGGAGTGTGTCCTTCATGGATAAGGTGAAATTAATGATTTTGTCTTATTTGTCCTTGTCTCGTATGTCTCTTTCTTTGTGCCCTTTCTCCTCAGTACCACGGCTTCCTGAGATGAGCATATAGTACATCTCTCTGTCTTTATACCTTTCCTCTTCTACATCTACGTCTCCTCTCGCTCTTCTCTCTCTCTCGCTCTTCTCCCTCTCTCTCTTTCTCTCTCTCTCTCTCTCTGTCTTTATACCTTTCCTCTTCTACATCTACGTCTCCTCTCGCTCTTCTCCCCCTCTCTCTCTCTCCCTCTCTCTCTCTCTCTCTCTCTCTCTCTCCCTCTCTCTCTCTCCCTCTCTCTCTCTCTCTCTCTCTCTCTCTCTCTCTCTCTCTCTTTATTTTTGTGACTGTGGGAGAGGACAGTGACAGCAGTGGGCTCGGCCCAGCTTGGACTCCTGCTCCATAAACAGTCCAGCTGGACATGATCCACCTGGACTAGACCCAGAACCCAGACAGTCCAGAGCCTAGAACCTACACCCTTCTGCTACCCTCTGCCCACTATCACCATAGAAACCTGCAGCCTGTTGTGGGTAGCCAAGTCTGATGTAATGTACGGCACCTGAATGGAGTTTGTTTGTGACAGCTTTTGGGCCCTGAAAGTAATTTGTTTGCGATCGTTTCTGGCCCGCACGCAGGCCCCCTTCTGGCCCTTGAAGGGGTTTGTTTGTGTCTGATTTGCATGTCAAGGCCCCACTAAGACCTGTGTCCACCCAGCACACTGTGGCTCTGCCCCCAGACAGCTCTATCAGAACAGTCTCTCTGCCAGGACCAGGAGCAGGACTTTAGCTCTGGGAAACGTAACTTTTGGCCTGTCACTCAGTCTTATCTCTGACACGCTGTAGTTCCTCTCGCCTGAGTGTGTGTGTGTGTGTGTGTATGTGTGTGTGTGTGTGTGTGTGTGTGTGTGTGTGTGTGTGTGTGTGTGTGTGCTTGCTCACTCTTGATCGTTTCTCAAAAGGGAAGCTTACGTTCAGACTTTTTTCTCTCCTTTTCCTCTTTCTCTGTAGGTTTTCAATCTCATTTCCAACCTCATCTCTCTCCTGCTAAATACACATCTTAATGTTAATAAACACTTAAGAGCTAGCAAATCCCTCCGGTCTGAGAGTCCCTGTGATTCAGCTCCCCTGTGCGCTCTAGTAGCTGATCTCAGACCTGTCTGGAAGCACAAGAGCATGTTGCTGATTAACACAGGACCTGCTCTAGTAGCTGATCTCAGACCTGTCTGGAATCACATTAAAATGTTGATGAATAACACCGGACCTGCTTTATTAGCTGATCTCAGACCTGTCTGGAATCACATTAAAATGTTGATGAATAACACAGAACCTGCTCTAGTAGCTGATCTCAGAACTGTTGGGAGACCTGTCTGGATGCACAAGAACACTTCCTCCCCAGGTTTTATTCATTCAGACACTCAACACTCATCCTGAGTTCAACATTACTCCAAATGCCCCCCGGTTACTCCCTGTGCTAAAATTAGTATTTAACTCTGTTCTCTTCTTTCTCTCCCTTCTCCCTCATCTCCTGCTTATTTCCTCCCTTATTTCACCTGATCTCCTGCCTTGTCATCCTCTCGTCCTTTCTTGTCTTTTCTCCTCTATTCATTCCCTCTCTCTTTCAACCCTCATCTCCACTTTACCCTCATCTTTTCACTTTTCATCTGCTTTCTCTTTCCAACCTTTCATCTCCTTTCTCTTAACCTGAAACTTCCTCTTCTCCTCCCACCCTCCTCCCCTCCTCCTTCTTTCTCTGCAGGGCCAGCATTGTCCAGAAGAGGATCATCTACTTCCAGGATGAAGGCTCTCTCACCAAGAGGATGTGTGAGAAAGGTATGTCCTCCATTACTGAGATGTAGTAAAGGGCGCTACATATCTTCCACTCCTCCTCTCTCTCCCTTACTATATCTCAATATCTCCTGTCTTACTCTCTCTTCCCTTACTGGGTCAGGATCCTTACACTTGTGCTGTATCTCCCAAGCTGTGCATGACATTGGATATAGAATTTACAGAGACTAATCAAAAGAATAGCTTTACACCTCCCTCCCTCCCTCCCTCACCCTCCCTCCCTCCCTCCCTCCCTCCCTCCCTCCATCTCTTCACCACATCATCATGTAAATAACCAGGCAAAATCAGGAGCCTATATTCATCCCCTCCTCTCCATCTGAGCTAACCACACAGTTGTGGAAGGAATTGGACATTTAAGACAACTGCACTTCTCATATTTCTCAACTCAGTGACCTTATCATAGCAACTGTGTAGCATGTATTTATTTTCAAAAGACAGCTCAATATGAAAGCCTAATATATCTAATTTACCCTTATTCTTTTGCTTCAAACCACAGTAAATAAGCCCATCTCCTCTCCTCTCCCCTCCTCTGTCCCCTACCTATAACAACCCTATACCTCTCTCTGCTGTCAAACTCTCTCTCCTCCATTAACCCCCCCTCTCTCTTTCACTCTCTCACTCTCTCTCTCTTCTCAGAGTCATTGTTTGGGGAGACCACAGAGAAGCCTTTGCTGGATTGCTGTGCTTGTGGAACAGCCAAGTACAGAGTCACCTTCTACGGCAACTGGTCAGAGAAGGTCCACCCCAAAGACTACCCTCGTAAGTACCCCATAACAACTTCCAAATTACCCAGTTACATAGCCCATTTAATCCCTGAAAGACAACTTTAGTTAGTCCCCCATTTCACCCCAGGGCTACCCTAGTTGGTGCCTCCATTGCGTCAAAAACCCCTTTACTAATAAAATTGCCCTACTGTTCAAGTACCCAGCATCACATTCTTCCTAGGATACTACAACCTCCATGGCCAACCCAGGATACCCTCTCCCCAGGTTGGTGTGCCCCTGTCTCGTTCCTCCCCCAGCTTGGCCCTGGGCCTCGGTCTGTGGTGCTGCACTGTATAACCTTGAGCCTGACTCCCCAGCAGGCAGGCAGGGTGTGAATTGAGATGGGGATTACTGGTCTCTCCCCTCCTTCTAAGACACTCCTCTCTCTCTCACACAGCCCAGATCAATATAATGACTAGCATGGAGTCCCACAGTAAGATAAACCTGCAGATCGAGCAACACCCTAATTTATTGGCTTAGGAGAGACAGGAGTGTATGTGTGTGTGTGTGTCTTTCTGTTTTTGTGCATGTCTGTTTCTGTTACATTGTGTGTGTGTGTGTGTGTGTGTGTGTGTGTGTGTGTGTGTGTGTCTTTCTGTTTTTGTGCCTGTCTGTTTCTGTTACATTGTGTGTGTGTGTGTGTGTGTGTGTGTGTGTGTGTGTGTGTGTGTGTGTGTTCATGCATGCATTTCCACTCTGTGTCTTCGGAAACCCATTACTGGTTTTGTGGTTTTTATTATTGAGTTCTCCTCACCAACACAAAGTCATAGCCAAGGTAACCATCTCTGGTTGTCATACATACAGCAGATCACCATTGCTAAAAGAGGTTGTAGCAAAAGTTTTCACACGCTATCCACAGTCACGATGGTCTGTGAGTGTCTGCTTCTTCATTGCTAGCAGCAGGAGTATGAGAGCGAAAAAAGAGAGCGGGAGAGAGAGAAGAAGATACAGCACAATGTCAAGTCAGGCTGCTATTTTTACAAGGCGTCCATTCGTCCTTCAAGCTGAAGGGAGGCACACGTGAAGGCCGATGACATACATTCTGATGTTGAAGGTTACTCTAAAACAGGCTAACAGGTTTTTTATTCTCCTCGCTCCCGCCATCGTCACATGCACTGCTTTATTTCCCTCTCTGTGTGACTATAGTTAAGCAATAAGGTCCGAGGAGGAGTGGTATATGGCTAATATGCACAACACAACGTGGCGTGCCTGGACACAGCCCTTAGCCGTGGTATATTGGCAATATATCACAAACCCCTGAGGTGCATTATTGCTATTATAAACTGGTTACCAATGTAATTAGAGCAGTAAAAAAAACATGTTTTGTCATACCCATGGTATACGGTCTGATATAGCATGGATGTCAGCCAATCAGCATTCAGGGCTCGAACCACCCAGTTTATAGTAAGTAATACACCGCTGAGAAGCTATTCAACCATTATCTTTGGAGAGTGGAGATAGCCAGCAGGTTTCCTGGTTACCTGAACCCATTCAGAAAGACTCAGGAGAGACACAGGTAGAGAGAGCCCAACCAAGATAACCATGACTGGTACTCAGGTGGCTAAGTGTACCAGAGAATTGCCCTGTGGTTTGGATGGATCTGAGGTTACATCCAGGGATTCACAGATCAAGTGTCATTTCATGTCTTCTGTGGATATGGGTTCTCAATAGTATTTCTACCAGACTCACACAAAGCTGAAATATGAGCAATATGAGCAATCACGTTGCTCAATTCAGCAAGACTATTAGACTGAGAGAAAGAGAAAGAGATGGAAGGAGTTTTGCAGAGAGTATGAAAATAGGCTGTGGAACATCAGAGTATATGACTGAGATTGGATACAGTTCTGACGGATATAGAGGGATTAACCTTACTGAGTTTGTGGTGACCGCTTCCCCTATGTGTGTGTGTGTGTGTGTGTGTGTGTGTGTGTGTGTGTGTGTGTGTGTGTGTGTGTGTGTGTGTGTGTGTGTGTGTGTGTGTGTGTGTGTGTGTGTGTGTGTGTGTGTACACCCCATCACGCCAGAGGAGTGTTATAAATTGCAAAAGGAAATGAGAAAGGAGGATTTGAGTGGTCAGATAGAAAGTCTTTGCTGAACAAAGACTTTCAGATAATATGTGTGAGTTGCTCTGATGAAGAGAGGAGAGAGGGATGAGGAGGAGAGGAAGTGGGATATGAGTTTATTTTGTTGCAATAAAGAAGATAATTATCCACTCGGAGGTCTTTGACCTTGGGAAGTGAAGAGAGGACAATAGATTGCATCAGCAGGCCGAAGTTTGACTTCATAGTTGGAAACTCAGTATGCTATTTCAAGTTTTTAATGTCACGTGAACAAGTACAGTGAAAGGCCTTTCTTGCAAGCTCTAAACTCAACAATGTAGTAATCACTAACAATGTAATACTAAAAATAACATAAGGTAGAACAAAAACACATAAGAAATAATAATAAGAAATAAGAAGGACACAAGAAAGTAAGTAAGCATACTATATACAGGTTCAGTCAGTTCCAGTACCATATTTACAATGTGCAGGGCTATTGGATCGATTTAGGTAGGTATGTATAGGGTTAAGGTGACGGGATATCAGGATATATGATAAACAGAGTAGCAGCAGTGTAGTAGCAGTGTATATGGTGATTGTATGTGAGTGGGTGTACGTGCGTGTGTGTAGTCAGTATAAATGTATGTGCATATTATGTGTGTGTGAGCAAATGATAAAGTGAGCGGTTGTCTGTGTGTTGGAGTGTCAGTGTGTGTGAGTGTGTAGGGAGGGTGCTGTGAGGGTGCATAGAGACAGTGCAAAAATAAGGGTCAACTCAGAGAGTCCGTGTAGCCATTTGGTTAGCTATTTAGTTAGCTATTTAGCAGGCTTGTGGATAAATGCTGTTCAGGAACCTGTTGGTGTCAGACTTGATGCTTGACTGGTTGGAGTCTTTAACAATTTTTCAAGGCCTTCCTTTCACACCGCCTGATATATAGGTCCTGTATGGCAGGGAGCTCGGCCCCAATGTTGTACTGGGCTGTCCGCACCACCCTCTGTATCGCCATGCGCTCGAGGGTGGTGCTATTGCCATACCAAGCAGTGATGCAGTCAGTCAAGATGCTCTCAATGGTACAGCTGTATAAGTTTTGGAGGATTTGAGGGCACATGCTAAACATTTTCAACCTCCTGAGGTGTGTGTGGACCATTTTAAGTTCTTAGTGATTTGGACACCAAGGAACTTGAAGCTCTCAAGCTTGGAGTTTGTCTGGTAGAGAGGCGTTGTTTGGCAGATCACGATTGGGTCTTCCTTTGTAATCCGTAATTGACTGTAGCCCCTGCCACATGCGGCGGGCGTCGGAGCCTGTGTTATATTATTCCACCATATTCCTATATTGTCCTTTTGCTCGTTTGATTACTCTGTGGAGATCATAGCGGGATTTCTCATATTTGTTCCGGTCCTCAGCTGTAGCCTCAGGGTTGTCTGCGATATGTATTTATATTTATTTAACCTTTATTTAACTAGTTAAGTCAGTTAAGAACAAATTCTTATTTACAATGAAGGCTTACCCTGGCCAAACCCTAACCTGGACAACGCTGGCCAATTGTGCACGGCCCTATGGGACTCCCAATCATGGCTGGTTGTGATACAGCCTGGAATCGAACCAGGGTCAGTAGTGATGCCTCTAGCACTGAGATGCAGTGCCTTAGAACGCTGCGCCACTCGGGAGCGATAGCCCTGTGTGCAGTAGCCCTGACCTCTAGTTTAGCGCCAACCTCAGTGTTAATCCAGGGCTTTTGATTGGGGAAGCAGTGAACCTTCAGTGTGGGGACAAAGTTGCAAATGCATTTCCTAATGAAGCTGGTGATGTAGGTGGTTAGCTCGTTGGTTTTATCGGCGGAGTCTCGAAACATATTCCAATCAGCGCTAAAAAGCAGTCCTGTAGCATAGTATCTGATTCTGGTTACCATTTCTCAACGGGTACTTCGTGTTTGAGCTTCTGCTTGTAAACAGGAAGCAGGTGTACGTAGTCATGATCTGATTTGCCGAATGGCAGACGAGACAGTGCCTTATATGCTTGCTTGTGGGTAGAATAACAGTGGTCTAGGACTTTATCGCCTCTAGTGGCGAAGGAGACTTGTCTTAATGACACGGAATTAAAACCACCGTTAACCATTAAAGCAGCCTCCAGATATAAGTTTTCCTACTTATTTATAGCCTTGAACAGCTTGTTATTGTGTCTCTCTGAACATTGCAATAAACTGTATGGGCCAATTGCAACCATCGAAAGCCGCCAGATTATTGCCAGCTGATCTCTCGTTAAACCATCAATACACACTAAAGTCACCCGCACAACTGATCTCAATTGCAACCCACATTGGCCAGCGATTTACCGCTCCCTAACGTAGATGTCAAGGTTATCAGACTATTTCACCCTCTGGTTGTTATTATCATCAGAACAATTTAGTCCTAATCTTTATGAGGAGACTAAGGGCGATTTATATATTTGATAATAATTCTGTACAACTGAAATAAAATATTTTGTCGTTTACGACTGCAAATCTACTGTCTACTGTTTACCGACATGTTGTATG
Source organism: Salmo trutta (assembly GCF_901001165.1). Lineage (NCBI taxonomy): Eukaryota > Metazoa > Chordata > Actinopteri > Salmoniformes > Salmonidae > Salmo > Salmo trutta. Next base: position 22,461,477 of record NC_042985.1, read on the forward strand.
AATGAAAACTAATATTGATGGTCTAGCCTAAAATTCTCGTACTCAAATAAGTATTTTTTTACATTCATCAGCCTTACGGTTTTCCGATGCTACTGATCAATATTTCATTGGGGGCAGGAGTAGAGAATCTAGACCAGCTGTCTGGTATCATAATCCCTTGACACGGTAACGAGAGATCAACTGATCTGATGGTTTATCCTTGTGGGTTTTTCATTGCAATCAAGCTTAGTTTAACCTGCAGGTGCATGTAATCTCCCTTTCGTTAGTAGTGTTTAAAAAATTCCAGTGGTAACCTGCAGGAGCATGTTAAGTTCTACTTGTTCATTGCAATCGAGCGTAAATGTCTACAGAGATTTACTGAGAGTAAGGTACTGAGCCTCTGATGTAAAAAAATCTGTAATATAGTACTATAATTACTGTGTCACGATCTGATACGTACATTACTACTATATGAATAATTATCTGTCATTTCAAAGTGAATAAGAAACAGAACATTCTGTAACCTTACATTAATCTTATCTTAATTACAGTTGTTTACTTTTTATACACATATCATTACCTATTACCAATATATATTATGCCTTGCAGAATGGGAATAGGTGCAAACCTTTCACTGGCACAAATGTTTGGCCAGCCTGCCTCCTGGATAGTATGAGATTATGATAATTCTGGTGTTGTTTTGTTTTTCTTAACCTCACCAGGGCGTGCTAACCACTGGTCGGCCATCATCGGAGCGTCCCACTCTAAGAACTACGTGCTGTGGGAGTATGGTGGCTACGCCAGCGAGGGCATCAAGAAGGTGGCCGAGCTGGGATCACCTGTGTCCATGGAGGAAGAGATCAGGCAGAAGGTAAGACTTGACATGGCCGTATGTACGTACACCTGCTATTGATATTGCAGCAGATTTGAGGGTCCAGCGATTGACAAGCCAACACCTTATCCATTACGCCAAGAGCTCTGCATCCCTTGCTGATGTTCTGGGTGTTGGCTTAAGGTCGCTACAATATGTCACTTTTTATCTGACCAAGATGATCGGATCACTCTCCGATTATGCTTCACTGCGTCCTCACATGGAATCCAGACTAGCGTTGTATTCTGAGTGGGGATGCAATGTTGTTCAAATGTGGTTGAAAGCTTGAGAATCCATTATAAACATGTTGGTAGTGCTATTGCTACTGCAGTGGAGGATCTATGAGTCTTTTATGTATGTCAAGGATGGCAAGCCCATAGAAATAATTTAAATCACCATCCCCATTCAAGTCATTGTTCAACTTGCCATGGTTTGCGGGGCTTTTCCCATTCTAGTAATGATATCTATATGGACCAGCCAATGGCTCTACTCTCTGGATAATCCAGGTGGCTGTGGTATCAGTACAGTAAGTAATGGAGTTTTCATATCTCAGTGGGCGTTCTGATCGATCCGTGAGCTACAGAGTACTTTAATTAATTACATACAGTAAGTCTCTCAACCTGCCCCTTTATGTGGTTTTATACTTCACAGCTGGGAAATGCATGGTGGACACTTGCGTTTTCTACGTCCTTTTGATATTCAAAGTAGATAATGTCTACTTGGTATATACAGTATAAAGCCATGGAATTGGAACATGAAGTGTTTCCCAAAGTGTGTTGAAGCATTCAATACTTTTTGCATAATGATTTCCACAAGTGATGACCTAAATGAGAGACAAACATCTGTACTATAAGTATCAATGCAAATGTTGGTTAATGGTCTGCTTAATGGCCCGTGTCCCTTGCAACTGGTGATGTCCTCAAATCCTATGAAGTTCACATTCATGCAAGGTTAATAGATACATTCATGTTGGTAGGTACGAGAGCACCTCTCTTGTTCAATAAATATTAAATATGAAAATATTGTTTAGCAGTTTTACCTCAAGTAAAAATCTTCCTCTGTTTCAGTTTCTCACCATATTTCAATGTCTGCATGTCTTTCACACTCTCTCCCACTCCCTCTGTTACTTGTCCTTTTTCCATCTCTCTCTCCCACTCTCTTCTCCAAACCTTTTCTCTCTCTCTCTCTCTCTCTCTCTCTCTCTCTCTCTCTCTCTCTCTCTCTCTCTCTCTCTCTCTCTCTCATTCTTTAAATAGCTTGTGCTAGTGTGTAGCAGATGGGCCCATAGAGTGTATTATTGTAGTGTAATATTGAAGACCTGGAGTCACGGCACATAATGAGAGCACACTGTGAGAGCTGGGCTCTGTGCGTCATCACTGCCACCTATCCACAAGGCTGTATTATCCACAATACTGTCTGCTATAGTATCTGTATTAGTCCTAATGGACCTTCTCCAAACGATTAGAGCTAATACAGGATTTATGGAGAGGCGGACACAAAGCAAGGTTGGTGTCAGTTTTAACCCTACAGTGCAGAGTAGTTACAGTATCAAATCAAATTTATTTATATAGCCCTTCTTACATCAGCTGATATCTCAAAGTGCTGTACAGAAACCTAGCCTAAAATCCCAAACAGCAAGCAATGCAGGTGTAGAAGCACGGTGGCTAGGAAAAACTCCCTAGAAAGGCCAAAACCTAGGAAGAAACCTAGTGAGGAACCAGGCTATGAGGGGTGGCCAGTCCTCTTCTGGCTGTGCCGGGTGGAGATTATAACAGCACATGGCCTAGATGTTCAAATGTTCATAAATGACCAGCATTGTCAAATAAAAATAGTCATAGTAGTTGTCGAGGGTGCAACAAGTCAGTAACACAAGAGTAAGTGTCAGTTGGCTTTTTCATTGCCGATCTTTGAGAGTATCTCTACCGCTCCTGCTGTCTCTAGAGAGTTGAAAACAGCAGGTCTGGGACAGGTAGCACGTCCGGTGAATAGGTCAGGGTTCCAGCAGGTCTGGGACAACAGGTCTGGGACAGGTAGCACGTCCGGTGAACAGGTCAGGCTTCCATAGCTGCAGGCAGAACAGTTGGAACTGGAGCAGCAGCACGGCCAGGTGAACTGGGGACAGCAAGGAGTCATCAAGCCAGGTAGTCCTGAGGCATGGTCCTAGGGCTCAGGTCCTCCGAGAGAGAGAAAGAAAGAAAGAGAAAGAGAGAATTAGAGAGAGCATATTTAAATTCACATAGGACACCGGAAAAGACAAGAGAAATACTCCAGATGTGACAGACTGACCCTAGCCCCCCCGACACAAACTACTGCAGCATAAATACTGGAGGCTGAGACAGGAGGGGTCAGGAGACACTGTGGCCCCATCCGATGAAACCCCCGGACAGGGCCAAACAGGTAGGATATAACCCCACCCACTTTGCCAAAGCACAGCCTCCACACCACTGGAGCGATATCTCCAACCACCAACATACCATCCTGGGACAAGGCCGAGTATAGCCCACAAAGATCTCCGCCACGGCACAGCCCAAGGGGGGACACCAACCCAGACAGGAAGACCACGTCAGTGACTCAACCCACTCAAGTGACGCACCCCTCCCAGGGACGGCATGGAAGAACACCAGTAAGCCAGTGACTCAGCCCCCGTAATAGGGGTAGAGGCAGAGAATCCCAGTGGAAAGAGGGGAAACCGGCCTGGCAGAGACAGCAAGGGTGGTTCGTTGCTCCAGCCTTTCCGTTCACCTTCACACCCCTGGGCCAGACTACACTTAATCATAGGTCCTACTGAAGAGATGTGTCTTCAGTAAAGACTTAAAGGTTGAGACTGAGTCTGCGTCTCTCACATGGGTAGGCAGACTATTCCATAAAAATGGAGCTCTATAGGAGAAAGCCCTGCCTCCAGCTGTTTGCTTAGAAATTCTAGGAACAATTAGGAGGCCCGCATCTTGTGACCGTAGCGTACGTGTAGGTGTGTATGGCAGGACCAAATCGGAAAGATAGGTAGGAGCAAGCCCATGTAATGCTTTGTAGGTTAGCAGCAAAACCTTGAAATCAGCCCTTGCCTTAACAGGAAGCCAGTGTAGGGAGGCTAGCACTGGAGTAATATGATCAAATTTTTGGGTTCTAGTCAGGATTCTAGCAGCCGTATTTAGCACTAACTGAAGTTTATTTAGTGCTTTATCCGGGTAGCCGGAAAGTAGAGCATTGCAGTAGTCCAACCTAGAAGTAACAAAGGCATGGATTCATTTTTCTGTGTCATTTTTGGACAGAAAGTTTCAGATCTTTGCAATGTTACGTAGATAGAAAAAAGCTGTCCTTGAAACAGTCTTGATATGTTCTTCAAAAGAGAGATCAGGGTCCAGAGTAACGCCGAGGTCCTTCACAGTTTTATTTGAGACGACTGTACAACCATCCAGATTAATTGTCAGATTCAACAGAAGATCTCTTTGTTTCTTGGGACCTAGAACAAGCATCTCTGTTTTGGCCAAGTTTAAGAGTAGAAAGTTTGCAGCCATCCACTTCCTTATGTCTGAGACACAGGCTTCTAGCGAGGGCAATTTTGGGGCTTCACCATGTTTCATTGAAATGTACAGCTGTGTGTCATCCGCATAGCAGTGAAATTTAACATTATGTTTTCGAATGACATCCCCAAGAGGTAAAATATATAGTGAAAACAACAGTGGTCCTAAAACGGAACCTTGAGGAACACCGAAATGTACAGTTGATTTGTCAGAGGACAAACCATTCACAGAGACAACTGATATCTTTCCGACAGATAAGACCTAAACCAGGCCAGAACTTGTCCATGTAGACCAATTTGGGTTTCCAATCTCTCCAAAAGAATGTGGTGATCGATGGTATCAAAAGCAGCACTAAGATCTAGGAGCACGAGGACAGACGCAGAACCCCGGTCTGACGTCATTAAAAGGTCATTTACCACCTTCACAAGTGCAGTCTCAGTGCTATGATGGGGTCTAAAACCAGACTGAAGCGTTTCGTGTACATTGTTTGTCTTCAGGAAGGCAGTGAGTTGCTGCGCAACAGCTTTTTCAAAATTTTTTGAGAGGAATGGAAGATTCGATATAGGCCGATAGTTTTTTATAATTTCTGGGTCAAGATTTGGCTTTTTCAAGAGAGGCTTTATTACTGGCACTTTTAGTGAGTTTGGTACAAATCCGGTGGATAGAGAGCCGTTTATTATGTTCGACATAGGAGGGCCAAGCAGCTCTTTCAGTAGTTTAGTTGGAATAGGGTCCAGTATGCAGCTTGAAGGTTTAGAGGCCATGATTATTTTCATCATTTTGTCAAGAGATATAGTACTAAAGCACTTTAGTGTCTCCCTTGATCCTAGGTCCTGGCAGGGTTGTGCAGACTCAGGACAACGGAGCTTTGGAGGAATACGCAGATTTAAAGAGGAGTCCGTAATTTGCTTTCTAATGATCATGATCTTTTCCTCAAAGAAGTTCATGAATTCATCACTGCTGAAGTGAGAGCCATCCTCTCTTGGGGAATGCTGCTTTTTAGTTAACTTTGCGACAGTATCAAAATAAATTTCGGATTGTCCTTATTTTCCTCAATTAAGTTGGAAAAATAGGATGATCGAGCAGCAGTGAGTGCTCTTCAATACTGCACGGCACTGTCTTTCCAAGCTAGTCGGAAGACTTACAGTTTGGTGTGGCGCCATTTCCGTTCCCATTTTCTGGAAGCATGCTTCAGATCTTGTGTATTTTCTGTAAAGCAGGGAGCTAGTTTCTTATGACAAATGTTTCTAGTTTTTAGGGGTGCAACTGCATCTAGGGTATTGCGCAAGCTTAAATTGAGTTCCTCGGTTAGGTGGTTAACTGATTTTTGTCCTCTGACGTCCTTGGGTAGGCAGAGGGAGACTGGAAGGGCATCAAGGAATCTTTGGGTTGTCTGAGAATTTATAGCACGACTTTTAATGCTTCTTGGTTGGGGTCTGAGCAGATTATTTGTTGCGATTGCGAACGTAATAAAATGGTGGTCCGATAGTCCAGGGTTATGAGGGAAAACATTAAGATCCACAACATTTATTCCATGGGACAAAACTAGGTCCAGAGTATGACTGTGGCAGTGAGTAGGTCCAGAGACATGTTGGACAAAACCCACTGAGTCGATGATGGCTCCGAAAGCCTTTTGGAGTGGGTCTGTGGACTTTTCCATGTGAATATTAAAGTCACCAAAAATTAGAATATTATCTGCGATGACTACAAGGTCCGATAGGAATTCAGGGAACTCAGTGAGGAACGCTGCATATGGCCCAGGAGGCCTGTAAACAGTAGCTATAAAAAGTGATTGAGTAGGCTGCATAGATTTCATGACTAGAAGCTCAAAAGACGAAAACGTTGTTGTTGTTTTTTGGGGGGTAAATTTAAATTTGCTATCATTAATGTTAGCAACACCTCCGCCTTTGCGGGATGCGCGGGGGATATGGTCACTAATGTAACCAGGGGGTGAGGCCTCATTTAACACACTAAATTCATCAGGTTTAAGCCATGTTTCAGTCAGGCCAATCACATCAAGATTATGATCAGTGATTAGTTCATTGACTATAACTGCCTTTGAAGTGAGGGATCTAACATTAAGTAGCCCTATTTTGAGATGTGAGGTATCACAATCTCTTTCAATAATGGCAGGGATGGAGGAGGTCTTTATACTAGTGAGATTGCTAAAGCGAACACCGCCATCTTTAATTTTGCCCAACCTAGATCGAGGCACAGACACGGTCTCAATGGGGATAGCTGAGCTGACTACACTGACTGTGCTAGTGGCAGACTCCACTAAGCTGGCAGGCTGGCTAACAGCCTGCTGCCTGGCCTGCACCCTATTTCATTGTGGAGCTAGGGGAGTTAGAGCCCTGTCTATGTTCGTAGATAAGATGAGAGCACCCCTCCAGCTAGGATGGAGTCCGTCACTCCTCAACAGGCCAGGCTTGGTCCTGTTTGTGGGTGAGTCCCAGAAAGAGGGCCAATTATCTACAAATTCTATCTTTTGGGAGGGGCAGAAAACAGTTTTCAACCAGCGATTGAGTTGTGAGACTCTGCTGTAGAGCTCATCACTCCCCCTAACTGGGAGGGGGCCAGAGACAATTAATCGATGCCAACACATCTTTCTAGCTGATTTACACGCTGAAGCTATGTTGCGCTTGGTGACCTCTGACTGTTTCATCCTAACATCGTTGGTGCCGACGTGGATAACAATATCTCTATACTCTCTACACTCGCCAGTTTTAGCTTTAGCCAGCACCATCTTTAGATTAGCCTTAACGTCGGTAGCCCTGCCCCCTGATAAACAGTGTATAAACAGTACTGTTGAGTGACAAGAGAATGGATGACATACAAATGGTTGATAGTTCTTTTCACCTACTTGTGTCAGCTATTACAGTAGGCTTACATTGATATTCTAGGTAGCTCTCCGTAGTGTATTCTCCCAGTGGGGGATGGTAAACGATCCAATCCACCCCACCCACTGAACAGACCTAAATTTAAACCAGGTAGAAAGCAACAGGATCAAACCATTACCTTCTCCTGGGGGAGATGTGAAAATCTTACATATGGAATATTGCACAGTACTCTACATGCCAGAGGAGAAAGAGAGAGAGAGACAATTTCTGTAGCCTGTGGTTTTCAGTGGAGATTGCTGGGGAAAGTAAACGTGATTGGCTGTCAGCAGATCCCATGGTGATAATGGCTGCCACTTAAGCCTTGTTCACACTGCAGGCCTTAATGCAGTGCTTTAATACATGCGCTGACCAGCTGGCAAGTGTCTTCACTGACATTTTCAACCTCTCCCTGACTCAGTCTGTAATATCTATGTTTAAAGCAGACCACCATAGTCCATGTGCCCAAGAATGCCAAGGTAACTTGTCTAAATGACTATCGCCCCGTGGCATTCACATCTGTAGCCATGAAGTGCTTTGAAAGGCTGGTCATGGCTCACATCAACACAAATCATCCCAGACATCCTGGACCCACTATAATTAGCATACCGCCCCAACAAATCCACAGATGGCGCAGTCTCTATTGCACTCCACACTGCCCTTTACCACTTGGACAACAGCTACCTGAGAATGCTGTTCATTGACTACAGCTCAGCATCCCGGAGTTGCCTCTTCACTGTTGACGTTGAGACTGGTGTTTTGCAGGTACTATTTAATGAAGCTACTGTTTGACGACTTGTGAGGCATCTTTTCTCAAACTAGACACTCTAATGTACTTGTTCTCTTGCTCAGTTGTGCCTCCCACTCCTCTTTCTACTCTGGTTAGAGACAGTGTGCGCTGTTCTGTGAAGGGAGTAGTACACAGCGTTGTACGAGATCTTCAGTTTCTTGGCAATTTCTCACATGGAATAGCCTTCATTTCTCAGAACAAGAATAGACTGATGAGTTTCAGAAGAAAGGTATTGGTTTCTGGCCATCTTGAGCCTGTAATTGAACCCACAAATGCTGATGCTCCAGATACTCAACTAGTTTGAAGAAGGCCAGTTTTATTGCTTCTTTAATTAGCACAACAGTTTTCAGCTGTGCTAACATAATTGCAAAAGGGTTTTCTAATGATCAATTAGCCTTTTAAAATTATAAACTTGGATTAGCTAACACAACGTGCCATTGGAACACAGGAGTGATGGTTGCTGATAATGGGCCTCTGTATGCCTATGTAGATATTCCATAAAAAAATCTGCCGTTTCCAGCTACATTAGTCATTTACAACAATAACAATGTCTACACTGTATTTCTGATCAATTTTAAGTTATTTTATTGGACAGAAAATGAGGTTTTCTTTCAAAAACAAGGATATTTCTAAGTGACCCCAAACTTTTGAACGGTAGTGTACGCTCACACACTCACATGCATATTGACACCACACACACTCACATGCATATTGACACCACACACATTCACTACTTTCGCACACACACACACACACACACACACACACACACACACACACACACACACACACACACACACACACACACACACACACACACACACACACACACAGATAGACAAACGTCTACATTCTTTCATACTCTTCACATACTGTACGCTGCTGCTACTGTTTAATATCTATCCTGATTGCCTAATCACTTTTACCCCTGCGTGCATACATGTACTGTACATATTACCTCAATTACCTCAACTCACCCATACTCCTGCACATAGACTCAGTACTGGTACTCCTTGTATATAGCCTCATTATGGTTATTTTATTGTCTTACTACGCTGAAGAAAATGAAAACATGCAACAATATCAATTATTTTACTGATTTATAGTTCATATAAGTAAAGCAGTCAATTGAAATAAATTCATGAATCCCTAATCTATGGATTTCACCTGACTTGGCAGGGGTGCAGCCATAGGCCCACCCACTTGGGAGCAAGGCCCACCCACTTGGGAGCAAGGCCCACTCACTGGGGAGCCAGATCCAGCCAATCATAATTTGGCTTTATTACAGACAGAAATACACATCAGTTTCATCAACTGTCTGGGGGGCTGGTCTCAAATGATCAAGCAGGTGAAGAAGCCGGATGTTGAGGTCCTGGGCTGGCTTGGTTACACGTCTGCGGTTTTGAGGCCGGTTGGACGTACTGTTCAATTCTCTAAAGCGACGTTGGCTTATTCTCTAAAACAACGTTGGCTTATGGTATAGAAATTAACATAAAAGGCCCTGGCAACAGCTCTGGTGGACATTCCTGCAGTCAGCATGCCAATTGTACTCTCCCTAAAAAATGTAGACATCTGTGGCATTGTGTTATGTGACAAAACTGCACATTTTAAAGTGGCCTTTTAGGTGCACCTGTGTAATGATCATGCTGTTTGATCAGCTTCTTGATATGGATTATCTTGACAAAGAAGAAATGCTTACTAACATGGATGGTAACACATTTGGGCGCAAAATATGAGAGAAATAAGCTTTTTGTGAATATGGAAAATTTCTGGGATCTTTTATTTCAATTCATGAAACACAGGACCAACACTACTGCACTAGTGGATAAATGAAGAGTCAGATTGGCCGGTTTCAAAATGTATCAGCATGGTGATTACCAGCTGATTACCAACTGTCTTGTAAAACAGGTTGGAAGAACATGCTGTATCAAATCAAAAATGCTGTATCAAATGTTATTTGTCAAATGCACTGAACCTTACAGTGAAATGCTTACTGGCAAGCTCTTAACCAACAATGCAGTTTTAGTATTTAATAAAGCGAATCTACATACAGGGGTTACTGTTACAGAGTCAATGTGCGGGGGCACTGGTTAGTTGAGGTAATATGTACATGGCTTAAAGAGTGTGTGTGTGTGCTGTGGAGGTGATGAGCCTGTAGTCACACACAACCTCTCGTTATCTCAGAGGGCATACGGGGCACTAGCTGATGCGCTCCATACAGTATATGCTGTGTTAAGTAGGAGTTGATGGCTCCATTGCCCCGGGCTGCTTTGCTGTCGCCTGCATTCACTGTGTTCACCCTTTTAATATTTCTCAGAGAACACACACAGTCTCTCCTTGTCCTTGAGGGAAAGTTAGCCTCTGGGGTGAAGGAGCCGCTCTGTTTTTGAGCAGTGGAGCAAGAAAGCACTCTTTAGTATAAATGCTGGCACAACAAAAAGGCGCTTTGCTTTGTGTCAGGTGGGGTGTCGGGGCTAGCAACGTAGCAATGAAGGCAGTAACAAATTGATATTCATAGAAAGCAGAAATTGATATTCATAGGCAGGCTCGATGCGAGCCAAGGGGTGCACTGATCTCAATGTTCATACAAAGTTTCATTTGCCGAGCCAAGCAGGCGTTGAGTATGCACGCTCACATACTGTACACACACAAAACCCATTCACAAACACATACGCACATGGACGCACGCATGCACACACGCAACCCAGATCCCCTCACATCAGCACAATGCGGTGCGTGATGGCTTTATTTTTTTATCCGAGTTTGTCTTCCTTTTACTGCCGGGACCAAGATGTACTGTGCCATCTGCCTAGCTGTGTCTCCCTGTCGGGTTCCTTTTGATATACGGCGTTTGTTCTTTACCCACGATGCCTCTCTCCTGGAGACTAAACAACAACTTTCCAGTCTTCATACAAAAGTGAAACCCATATCGATTGGCCCTTTCTCTGTATGAAACCAATTGGAAACATTCCACACTTGACTCTCAACAAAACAACTCTGTATCCTTACAAAAGTGAACCACGTATCGATTGGCCATGTCTCTGTATGAACCAATAGGAAACTCGTATCAGTCATACATCGTGCATTACATGCACAGAAAGTTCTTTGTGTTTTCACTTCATTATAGCGTCTGTGTTGAAAAGAGGGGTGAAGATACGTGCATGATGGATTCAGTTTGTCCATCTCACACAGCCTGCATGTTTTCACAGCAAGCCAGCCGTACGCTTCTGCCTGGCGCACTCGTTACAATCTCTCCCATGTGACTCGCTGGTAATGAAAATATGATTGCATGTAAGAGCCTCCTCAAACAGAGCCCTCACCCACATTCTCTCAGTAGTCCTGCTCTGCTTTGAGTCAGACATGACACAGGGCCACTTAATCACATTTAAATGATCTGTTAGAACAATTCCAAGGGTCATCATTGTTTCTCTAATAACAATTATTGTATTTTAGTGGACGGACGAAGGTGGGAAAGGGTAATGTGTGAGGAGGTTTGTTGAATAGATGTCTTGACAGACCATAGAACCAGAATACATCTGTAATGGGGTGTGTGTGCGTGCTTGCCTGTGTGCGTCTGTCCACATGATCTGTTCCTGCTTGTGTTCTTAATGTACCGAATGAGAGCATTTCCTTCCTCTTTAGTCCCCACTGTCACGACTGTGACGGATGGTGGCGCCCCTCCTCGGCCGGGCGGGGCTCGGCGGTCGTCGTCGCCGAACTACTAGCTGCCATCGATCCTTGTTTTGTTTCACTTTCGTTTGGTTAGGTCTAGGTAGGCACGCACCTGTTTTGGGTTAGTCATTAGTGGGGGGGTTATTTAGGTTAGCGTAGAATGTATGGTTTTTTGTACGTGATTGTATTTCATTGTATGCTGTGCGTGGTGACACGCTGTTTGTTGTACATTTTCAGTGGTGCGTGTGTTTTGCGCAAGCTGTGTTTTGTCCCTTGTTTTTGGGGCACTTTGTTTTGTAGTGCGCTCTGTGCGCTGTTTGGGTTGGCTTGTCGTTTAGCCATTGTGCCTATTAAAGCCAATACCCTGAATCGCTGCTTCCTGCACTTGATTCCTCCTCACCCACTACACACAAGCGTGACAGAAATCACGTACCCAAAACGTAATGGAGTCAGCAGGAGCTTCAGCGCCAGCCATGTCCATGGAGGAAACCGTGGATCAACACTCTACCCTGCTCCACCGGCTGGGTAACGCCATGGATCAGGTGTTGGCGCGCCTGGAGAGCTGGGACCGACGCGCTCTCGGCCCCTCGAACGCGGCAGTCCAACAGCCTGCGCCCCCCCCAGCACCCACAGCTCCCAGTACCAGTGGGGTGAAGCTCGCCCCCCCCAGGGAGTACGATGGAACGGCCGCTGGGTGTAAGGGCTTCTTACTCCAGCTGGAGTTATACCTGGCGACCGTTCGTCCCCCTCCCTCGGGGGAGGAGAGCGTCAGCGTCCTCGTCTCCTGTCTCACGGGTAAGGCCCTGGAATGGGCAAACGCCGTGTGGGACAGTCCGGACTCAGCCAGGGACAACTACCCAGAGTTCACCCGCCGCTTTCGGGCAGTATTCGATCATCCCCCGGAGGGGAGAGCGGCGGGTGAGCGGCTGTTTCACCTGAGGCAGGAGACGAGGAGCGCGCAGGATTTCGCTCTCGAGTTCCGGACCCTGGCCGCGGGAGCAGGGTGGAATGAGAGGGCCCTTATAGACCACTACCGTTGTAGTTTGAGGGAGGACGTCCGCCGGGAATTAGCCTGTCGGGACACGACTCACACACTGGACCAACTGGTGGATCTGTCCATCCGACTGGACAATCTGCTGGCCGCCCGCGGACGTCCGACCCGGGCCCTGCTCATTCCACCCTCCAGCCCTCCTGCTCCCACGCCTATGGAGATAGGGGGGGCAGCAGCCAGGAGGACTGGAGGGGGGGGGTCGCTCCTGCACCTCATGTGGTCGCAGAGGGCACACTGTGGACCGGTGCTGGGGAGACTCCCCTAGGAGTCCAGACGGCAGGCAGAGCGCTCCTTTGACACCTCAGGTGAGTCAGCACCAGCCTCACCCAGAGCCCCCTGTACGTCACATGTATGTGTCAGTGTCTTTCCCTTGTTTCTCCCCTCACTCCCGGTTTAAGGCGCTAGTCGATTCAGGCGCAGCAGGGAGTTTTATGGACCGTGGGGTCGCGGCTAGGTTAGGGATTCCCTTGGTCCAGTTGGACCAACCCTTCCCCATACACGCCCTAGACAGTCGACCACTAGGGTCGGGGCTGGTCAGGGAGGTCACTGTACCTCTGGTCATGGTAATGCGGGGGGGTCATGAGGAGCAAATTAGTCTTTTCCTCATCGATTCCCCAGCGTTTCCAGTGGTTCTAGGGATTCCCTGGCTAGCCACTCACAACCCTAAGATTTCGTGGGGACAGAGGGCTCTTAAGGGGTGGTCAAATGAGTGCTCGGGCAGGTGCATAGGAGTTTCCATCGGTGCGACTACGGTGGAGAGTCCAGACCAAGTCTCCACCGTGCACATTCCCTCAGAATATGCCGATTTGGCTATCGCCTTCAGTAAAACGAAGGCGACCCAATTACCACCTCATCGACGAGGAGACTGTGCGATAAACCTCCAGGTGGGCGCTGCCCTCCCTCGTAGTCACGTTTATCCCCTGTCTCAGGAGGAGACAGCGGCTATGGAGACATACGTCACTGAATCCTTGAGGCAGGGATACATTCGGCCATCTCACTCACCCGTCTCCTCGAGCTTCTTTTTCGTGAAGAAGAAGGAGGGAGGTTTGCGCCCGTGCATTGACTATAGAGGTCTAAATGCCATCACAGTGGGTTTCAGTTACCCACTACCTCTCATCGCCTCGGCGATGGAGTCATTTCACGGGGCGCGCTTCTTCACGAAATTGGATCTCAGGAGCGCATATAATCTGGTGCGTATCAGAGGAGGGGACGAGTGGAAAACTGCATTTAGTACCACATCTGGCCATTATGAGTACCTCGTCATGCCGTATGGGTTAAAGAATGCTCCCGCAGTCTTTCAATCTTTTGTGGACGAGATTCTCCGGGACCTGCTCGGTCAGGGTGTAGTGGTGTACATCGATGACATTCTGGTCTACTCCGCTACACGCGCCGAGCATGTGTCTCTGGTGCGTAAAGTGCTTGGGCGACTGGTGGAGCATGACCTATACGTCAAGGCTGAGAAATGTGAGTTTTCCAAACCAGCCGTCTCTTTCTTGGGGTATCGCATTTCCTCATCAGGGGTAGTGATGGAATGTGACCGCGTCTCAGCCGTGCGTAATTGGCCGACTCCCACCACGGTGAAGGAGGTGCAGCGGTTTTTGGGATTTGCCAATTACTACCGGAGGTTTATCCGGGGCTTTGGGCAGGTGGCGGCTCCCATTACCTCACTGTTGAAGGGGGGCCCGGTGCGGTTGCAGTGGTCCGCGGAGGCGGACAGGGCCTTTAGTCGTCTGAAGGTTTTGTTCACCGACGCCCCGGTGCTGGCGCACCCGGACCCCTCTTTGCCCTTCATAGTGGAGGTGGACGCGTCCGAGGCTGGGGTAGGAGCCGTGTTGTCCCAGCGCTCGGGCGCCCCCCCCAAGCTCCGCCCCTGCGCCTTCTTCTCTAGGAAGTTGAGTCCGGCGGAGCGTAACTATGATGTGGGGGACAGGGAGCTGTTGGCTGTGGTCAGAGCCCTGAAGGTGTGGAGACATTGGCTTGAGGGGGCGCGCCACCCTTTTCTCATCTGGACTGACCACCGCAATCTGGAGTACATCCGGGCGGCGAGGAGACTGAACCCGCGTCAAGCCAGGTGGGCGATGTTCTTTACGAGATTTCGGTTTAACATCTCGTATATCCCAGGTTCCCGGAACACTAAGGCCGACGCACTGTCTCGTCTCCATGACGCCGAGGAACGGTCCACCGAGCCCACGCCTATCCTTCCAGCCTCCTGTCTGGTGGCACCGGTGGTCTGGGAGGTGGACGCGGACATCGAGCGGGCGTTACGGACGGAGCCTACTCCTCCGCAGTGTCCAGTGGGTCGTAAGTACGTTCCGCTCGGTGTTCGCGATCGGCTGATTCGGTGGGCTCACACGCTTCCCTCCGCGGGTCACCCAGGGGTTGAGCGGACGGTGCGTGGTCTTAGTGGGAGATACTGGTGGCCCACCTTGGTGAAGGACGTGAGGCACTATGTCTCCTCCTGTTCGGTGTGCGCTCAGAGTAAGGCTCCCAGGCACCTGCCTAGAGGGAAATTACAACCCCTCCCGGTTCCGCAACGACCATGGTCCCACCTGGCGGTGGATTTCTTGACCGATCTCCCGCCGTCTCAGGGCAACACTACAATCCTGGTCGTTGTGGACCGGTTTTCTAAGTCCTGCCGTCTGATTCCGTTACCCGGTCTTCCTACGGCCCTGCAGACCGCGGAAGCCTTATTCACCCACGTCTTCCGGCACTACGGGGTGCCCGAGGATATCGTCTCAGATCGAGGCCCCCAGTTCACGTCCCGAGTGTGGCGGGCGTTTATGGAGCGGCTGGGGGTTTCGGTCAGTCTGACCTCGGGGTTTCACCCCGAAAGTAATGGGCAGGTGGAAAGGGTAAACCAGGAAGTGGGCAGGTTCCTGCGGTCCTATTGCCAGGACCGGCCAGGGGAGTGGGCAAGGTTCGTGCCATGGGCCGAAATGGCTCAGAACTCTTTGCGCCACTCCTCCACCAACATGTCACCATTCAAATGTGTGTTGGGTTATCAGCCGGTCCTGGGGCCATGGCATCAGAGCCAGACGGAGGCCCCTGCGGTGGAGGAATGGGTGCAGCGCTCAAGGGAGACCTGGAACGCTGTGCAGGAATCCCTGGGACGAGCCAGGGAGCGACAGAAAGCGAGCGCTGACCGGCACCGCAGCGAGGCCCCCGTGTTCACCCCAGGGGAGAGAGTCTGGCTCTCGACCCGGAACCTGCCCCTCCGCCTGCCCTGCCGGAAGCTGGGTCCGCGGTTTGTGGGGCCATTTAAAGTCCTGAGGAGAATAAACGAGGTGTGTTACAGATTACAACTTCCTTCTTATTATCGTATTAACCCCTCGTTTCATGTGTCTCTCCTCAGGCCGGTGGTAGCTGGTCCGCTGCAGGAAAATGAGGTACGGGAGGTCCCTCCACCCCCCCTGGACATCGGGGGGGCCCCGGCGTACACAGTTCGATCCATCTTGGACTCCAGACGCCGGGCGAGGGGCCTGCAGTACCTCGTGGACTGGGAGGGGTACGGCCCGGAGGAGAGGTGCTGGGTACCGGTGGAGGACATACTGGACCCAGCGCTCACCCGGGAGTTCCACAGCCTCCATCCGGATCGCCCTGCGCCTCGACCTCCGGGGCGTCCTCGAGTTCGGCGACGGCGCGCTGCGGGAGCCGCGCGTCAGGGGGGGAGTACTGTCACGACTGTGACGGATGGTGGCGCCCCTCCTCGGCCGGGCGGGGCTCGGCGGTCGTCGTCGCCGAACTACTAGCTGCCATCGATCCTTGTTTTGTTTCACTTTCGTTTGGTTAGGTCTAGGTAGGCACGCACCTGTTTTGGGTTAGTCATTAGTGGGGGGGTTATTTAGGTTAGCGTAGAATGTATGGTTTTTTGTACGTGATTGTATTTCATTGTATGCTGTGCGTGGTGACACGCTGTTTGTTGTACATTTTCAGTGGTGCGTGTGTTTTGCGCAAGCTGTGTTTTGTCCCTTGTTTTTGGGGCACTTTGTTTTGTAGTGCGCTCTGTGCGCTGTTTGGGTTGGCTTGTCGTTTAGCCATTGTGCCTATTAAAGCCAATACCCTGAATCGCTGCTTCCTGCACTTGATTCCTCCTCACCCACTACACACAAGCGTGACACCCACGCCATATGTGTCTTTACGTTTCATTAGCCAAACGCAAATCTGATTTAAAGGAAACTTGGTATTATGTAGTGTAACTGAAGTCATTGCTGCCCTCTCCCCCCTCCACACACACATACACTGAGGTGATTTGTGTATGCGGTCAGCCATTACAAAGGCACTAATGACAGTCTGATAAAAATACTCTCCCTCCACAGGTGAGTGGTGGAAACGTGGCGAAGGGACTATGATTTCTCTCGAACGCATTGTGAAATCTGCCATTTCCTCTAACAGTATGGGTGTGTTTTGTTACTGCACTGTAGCTTACAGATGCCCACAGAATGCAGAACTATGTGAAACCACAGAGCAGACAGCTACAGATGCCACAGGCTGGACCAATGAGGGATGGCACAACCTGACTTGGAGGAGATACAGGAGATGTTTTGGGACTCAGAAGTTTTCTAGGAGTATGATTGGCCTGGGCAAATTAGTAAGTCACAGATCCTACTAATGTGGCCCTATTCTCTCCAGCTGTTCATCATGCTAGAGTATCAATCAGCCTGCATAATTATAACTGAATTGGAGCCTCAATTAAAGAGACTAGCTACCACCTGTGTTTGGGACTGGATCAGGATATTTGAGCTGGAAGACATACAGGTGAGAGTAAGTGAGTGGGAGAAAGCAGGTCAGTTTGAGACAGCAGGTCAGTTTGAGAGAACATATGAGTAGGAGAGTAAGTTTATTTTTTAAAGTATTATCTTTATTAAGGGAGTGTGTGTGTGTGTGTGTGTGTGTGTGTGTGTGCGCGCGCGTGCGTGTACGCAGAGTTTTTCAAGTACATGGAGTAGCCAGCCAAACTGAAACATTTGCCAGTCAGGGAGTTCCGGCATGCAGAATGAGCTCTGTTTTGGTGTCCACTGGTACATTCTGATGCTTTAATTCCATCCAAAATATACTGCTAAATTATTGAATACTTTAACGACTTTACCTCCCAGATTCGTAAAATGAGTTGTGGGATTGCAATTACATGACTTTGCAATTAAAGTTACTGAAAATGGATGAATTCAGTTGCTAGTTGTTTTGGATATTGTCTAGGCCCATATGATCAGAACTATTTTCTACGCAAGATAACCTTTTATAACATTAAACTTGTCTTCTCTTCAGAGTCACTTCATGATTTTATGTTTACAGTTTTACTGCAAGATATGCATTGCCACAATGATGTTTGTTCTTCAAATGATGTATTTTATTCTCTCTGTTGCTGTGGAAACTTAGGGAAAAGGAAACCAACGTGTAATTTTATAAAAAGTAACACAATACAATGACGAGGTTATATACAGAGGGTACCGGTACAGAGTCAATGTGCGGGGGTACACGTTAGTCGAGATAATTTGTACATGTAGGTAAAGGTAAAGTGACTATGCATAGATAATAAACCGATGCATCAATCACTGTGGGTGGGATTGTCAGGGAAGAGGGCAGTATTTTTGTGTCACAGAGTTGGTAGGGTTTCAGACCTGTCAATCAATGTGTGTGGGACTTTGAGGGAAGGCGGTAGATTAGTAATCTAGTCATAAAAACAAGTCTAGTCTACCTTTTCAATTGAATTTATTGTAGCAAAAACTAAATATACTATTTCAATTTAGTTTATTGTGGCAAAAACCTTTAAAAAAAGGTTGTTTTCTGTCAAGTAAACATGAATTCCCTGTTGAGGAGCATTATAGAATTGCAGGAAAATGGTTTTAAAAATGCAACAGCTTTCAGGGGGAGAACCCCAGACCCCGGCCAGATTGTGCACCCCCACTTTTATACAAAGTCAGGCGACCATGAATAGACCTACAGATATGACTGAAGAATGAAGCAGGTGTTAAACATAGGCTTTGCTACACAGAAAGCAGCAGTCGACACTAATCAAATCAGTGGTTCTATATCGATATCCTTAATAATACCATATAGTATCATGACATTAGCTTTTCTAACCTTCAATTAGTTTTATTTTATCATATTTTGGACCAGAATGAGGCTTTCTCTCCACTACCTATTGTTCCTGCAGTGAGGATTCAACATCTTCATTGAATATTTTCATAATTTATCTGCAGAAGTAGTCTACCAGTATGCAAATTAGGGAGCCAAATGAACTGCTCTCACCGATACGATTCTACTAAGCTGACAAATGGAATTGTTTTAATATGGTCATACCATGGATCATTTAGCGATTGGATTTTGAATTTTAGGACCCCTTTATGTATATTAAAACATGAATTTGGCCTTTACTATAATAGCCCATTAAAATACATTGAATAACACATTCATAAATGGCAAAAAAGACAGTTACAAAATGTATCATAAGGAATAATGTTTTGAAGTGAATGTCCTATATTTAACTCTCTTTTTTGATGGGCACAAAACTACTTCCATACTTCCAATATTTTTTTTAACCGGTACCAGGTTACCTTCAGATGAGCCCTGTGATACTTGTGGGGGTCATAGAACAAAACAGAGAACATCATAGTGGGGTCATATTAGTTTGTAGCCCAGACAGTTTCGACGCTACAGCCGTTTTTGCGAGAAGACCAATTTTTGGGATGTCTCTTCATCTGACTAACAGTGCTGTAGCTCTGCCACTTTCCAGCTCAGATGTGGAAGGCGTCAATCGACTCTAGGGGGTTTTAATGTCATAATAGACTCTGAAAGCTTTAATCTCTGTGAAGCAAAAGTACAGGGAGTGTGTACATCAATTAGCCTGCTTAATTATAACTGCGAGACTAAATAAATTGTAGTCTCAATTAAAGAGACTAGCTACCACCTGTGTGTGGGAGAGGATCAGGATATTTGAAACGGAAGACATACCGGTGCGAGTATGCGAGTTGGAGAAATCAGGTCAGATTGAGACAGCAGGTGAGTGGGAGTATATTTGGAAGTATATTTGGCGAGTGCGTGTAGACTCAGAAGTAGTGTTGCAACGAGAGGGTATGTTACTGGAAACTTTCAAAGTTTACCTGTAAACTATTAAAATTTGGTAACTTTCAAGGATTTTATGTAATTTATCACAAGACATCTAGTGGCTCTTTTGGGTACTTCAGATGATCACAGGTGTCTGTAATTATCAAATCAAATGTATTTATATAGCCCTTCTTACATAAGCTGATATCTCAAAGTGCTGTACAGAAACCTAGCCTAAAACCCCAAACAGCAAGCAATGCATGTGTAGAAGCACGGTGGCTAGGAAAAACTCCCTAGAAAGGCCAAAACCTAGGAAGAAACCTAGTGAGGAACCAGGCTATGAGGGGTGGCCAGTCCTCTTCTGGCTGTGCCGGGTGGAGATTATAACAGAACATGGCCAAGATGTTCAAATGTTCATAAATGACCAGCATGGTCAAATAATAATAATCACATTGGTTGTCGAGGGTGCAACAAGTCAGCACCTCAAGAGTAAATGTCAGTTGGCTTTTCATAGCCGATCATTGAGAGTATCTCTACCGCTCCTGCTGTCTCTAGAGAGTTGAAAACAGCAGGTCTGGGACAGGTAGAACGTCCGGTGAACAGGTCAGGGTTCCATAGCCACAGGCAGAACAGTTGAAACTGGAGCAGCAGCATGGCCAGGTGGGCTGGGGACAGCAAGGAGTCATCATGTCAGGTAGTCCTGAGGCATGGTCCTAGGGCTCAGGTCCTCCGAGAGAGAGAAAGAAAGAAAGAGAGAAAGAGAGAATTAGAGAGAGCATACTTAAATTCACACAGGACACCGGATAAGAGAGGAGAAATTCTCCAGATATAACAGACTGACCCTAGCCCCCCGACACATAAACTACTGCAGCATAAATACTGGAGGCTGAGACAGGAGGGGTCAGGAGACACTGTGGCCCCATCCGATGATACCCCCGGACAGGGCCAAACTGAATTTTCTCTGGCCCTCTCTGTGGCCTAATCACATGTAAAATATATAAAATAATCATATAAGATTTTAAAATAGAAAAAATGCTCTCCAGAGGGTGGTGTGGTCGGCCCAACGCATCACCGGGGGCACATTGACTGCCCTCCAGGACACCTACAGCACCCAATGTCACAGGAATGCCAAAAAGATCATCAAGGACATCAACCACCCGAGCCACGGCCTGTTCACCCCGCTATCATCCAGAAGGCGAGGTCAGTACAGGTGCATCAAAGCTGGGACCGAGAGACTGAAAAACAGCTTCTTTCTAAAGGCCATCAGACTGTTAAATAGCCATCACTTGCCGGCTACCACTGGGTTACTCAACCCTGCACCTTAGAGGCTGCTGCCCTGTATACATAGACATGGAATCACTGGTCACTTTAGTAATGGAACACTAGTCACTTTAATAAGTTTTACATACTGCTTATTCATCTCATATGTATGTACTGTATTCTATTCTACTGTATTTTAGTCAATGCCACTCTGACATTGCTCATCCTAATATTTATATATTTCTTAATTCCATGATTTAACTTTTCGATTTCTCTGTATTGTTGTGAATTGTTAGATATTACTGCACTGTTGGAGCTAGGAACACAAGCATTTCACTACACCCGCAATAACATCTGCTAAATATGTGTATGTGACCAATAACATTTGATTTGATTTGATTTATTGACCTAAAAGGTTAGCTGTGTTAGCCCAGTCACTAGCTTATCCAGGGCCAGTGATACATAGAGGTTTGCCTCATAAACTGTACACTACTGGTATAATTTTAAATTAAGAACATATAGCTCAACATGTAAACAATGTGTGAGTTTAGCTATTCTCTGCTTTAGATGACAGATGCTCATAAGGCCACTAATGCCATCATATTATAGGCCTATGACTACTTTGGCGAAAATGTATTCACAAAAACTGATATACTGAGAGAGAGTGACAATCAAATAAAACTGATTGGAGATCTTACAACTAGACAAAAATATATATATTTGATAATACAACACAGAAACACAGACACATTACAGACATAACACCTTCCCCTCTTTATTGCAAGATTGTAATATGTGATCAATCAACATTGACACTAGTTCATTTTGAATAATAGTTTAGCAATTAAAACAAGTGTAAACACTTCACTTCCAAGAATCAAGACTTCATCACTTCAAAATGTACAAATAAGATAACTTGTATGTAAAGATTAGACATCTTAGTCTAAACAACAATAGATAATTGAGTAGTAACAAGTCAGCCATTATCACTAAAGCATCATTTCAAGTTAAAAAATAAACCCTCCATACCAGTGGTGGCCAACCTTGCTCCACTGATCCCTGATCTACTGGGTGAGCAGACTTCTATTCCAGCCCAGCAATCACACATTTGATTATCAACTCATTAGAATGTGATAAGTTGAATCAGGTGTGTTATTGCTGAGTTGAAACAGAACCCTGCACACCCAGCAGACCTCCAGCAGGGTTGGCCTGCTCCAATTGTAATAGGTTTATACACTGTGAGTGATTTTTGATTTGTATTTTTTGTATTTTACCCCCTTTTTCTCCCCAATTTCGATCTTGTCTCAACTCCCCAACGGGCTCGGGAGGCGATGGTCGAGTCATGCGTCCTCCGATACATGACCCGCCAAACCACGCTTCTTAACACCCACCTGCTTAACCCGGAAGCCACCAGCACCAATGTGTAGGAGAAAACATTGTTCACCTGACGACCGGGGTCAGCCTGCAGGCACCCTGCCCACCAGAAGGAGTCGCTAGAGCAGGATGTAAAGCCCCCCCGGCAAAACCTTCCCCTAACCCAGACGATGCTGGGCCAAATGTGCGCCGCCCTATGGGACTCTCGATCACGGCCGGTTGTGATAGAGCCCGGGATTGAACCCGTGTCTGTAGTGACACCTCTAGCACAGCAATGCAGTGCCTTAGACTGCTGTGCCCCACTGTGGGTGATGTTTAACTGTATTTTTGTATACAACATTTACTGACATAGGTAGACCTACACATATAACCCATGGCATATAAGATATACCCTTAGTCTCTTGGGACATAATTGGGACCTCTCTCTTCATCTGCAAACAGCTTTCCATATCTGAGGACAGAAAACATCACGAAGAAACAGGCTTCATTATACTCAAATTAGACAGCGTATGTTGCTATTATCTCTCTGTCTTCAAAGTTTAACCCTCTAGGTACTGGAACAGGAGAATCTTTTCATAATGCCCTGCCACAAAATGACCTGCCCTATCCAGTAGCCTACACTCTTTACTGACAGCTGGAGATGCAATTTCACCCTCTTCCATGACTGGTATCTACAAATGCATTTACAATGATTACATCATGATAGCTAGCTAATAGGAAGTTAGCTAGCTGATGACATTTAATTAACGTAGCTAAACAGTGTGTGAAGTTAGCTAGCTAGCTAGAAGGAAAGACATTCCACAAATTAACTTTTAACAAGGCACACCTGTTAATTGAAATGCATTCCGGGTGACTACCTCGGGAAGCTGGTTGAGAGAATGCCAAGAGTGTTAAAATCTGTCATCAAGGCAAAAGGTGCCTACTTTGAAGAATCTAAAATCTAAAATATATTTAGGATTTTTTATAAAAAATTGTACCCCTTTTTCTCCCCAGTTTCGTGGTATCCAATTGGTAGTTACAGTCTTGTCTCATCGCTGCAACTCCCGTACGGACTCGGGAGAGGCGAAGGTTGAGAGCCGTGCATCCTCCAAAACATTCTCTTCCTTCTCTTAAAGCTTCCATATATTTAGCCTTAATATGTTTAGATCAGCAGCAGTGGTCAGACACACACACACACACACACACACACACACACACACACACACACACACAGACACACACAGACAGACAGACAGACAGACAGACAGACAGACAGACAGACAAACAGACAGACACACACACACACACACACACTCGACAGCAATAAGGGTCCCTCCTCAGCTCCTTCTATTAATGGTTGACATTTGTAAATTGACCAGACTCCCTCCCTTATCTCTTTCCCCTTCCTATGTCCCCTGTTTCAAGCTGATACATCTGGGAGGGCTTAATGAATTGGAGAGGCTCAGCTCCTTATTTTGGAGAAGCTCAGCTCCTTTCTTGCATCATTAGGTTTTTATAAAGTCTCAATCTGATCTGGGCTCATAGAGCAGAGTAATGTGTACAGTTCAAACCGGGCTGCACCTTCACTTCAGTTACAGTGTGAGTTTTGAACTATCGCGATAGTTTTCTGTACTGTCTCTGTGGATTAATAACATCGCCAACCAGTCAGCATGAGCTTGAATCGGCCAGATGATACCTGCTGCCCCATGTGGAGTTAAAATATGTACTGTGTCTGCCTTCAGTCCTCCTGTCCTCCTGTCCTCCAGGCTTATCTTTCTCTAGGTAGCATGTTCCTTCAGAGTGAAAACGTGTCAAGCAATAATGATAACTCTCAAAATTCTATAGCAATGGTGATTGCTCATTAAAAAACCTTCACCATGCAGTTATAAGCCAGTTAAACCATTTTGATTGCTCATTTAATGAGTGAACAAATTGAAACCCGGTATTTACAAACTGCCAGGGTTTATTTCTGAGCACAAACTGAACAGGCAGGCATTCTGTATTATTAAAGTAAGTGCCTTTATTGAGGCAGGATCACAAGTGGGTCGCTAAATGGGGTCAGGTTGTGATGGGTTTAGTAGTTTAAATGGGATCAGGATGCTCAGCGGTTTGTAGTTCCTCTCATGAGTGCCTGCCAGCTACATCCCCCCCCTCTCTCTCTCTTCTCTCTCTCAGTATAATAAAGCACCAAGAGGGTAAACTCTGCTCACTACCAACACTCTCACAAAAGAGGCCAGGTAGATATTGTAGTGTCTGTGCCTCCAGCACAACTGCCCATGGATGGGAAATGTAATGTAGATATTGCAAGTAGCAGGTGTGATAGAATATGTCAAGGTCTGTGATAAATGTACTTAATTCAACCTCTATGTAGCCAGGTAAGCAAATATAACAAGTGATTGCTTGTCTCATCTGCATTTGATGACTATTTGTTTTCTCTTGAGCATTGCTTCCTTGTGTGTCAGGGTCAACTCTATGATTCCTCCTCTCAAAATGGAATGTTTCGATGTTGATTAATGAACAAAATCACTCCCTTACACACTTACAGAGGAAGTGGATTTGAGAAAGTTGCTCAATATTGGTCAATCCTTTCCCCATCGAAATTCCAGATGGGTGACAATATTGTTTTCAAAAGGTTTTGGTTTATTGGCATGACAGAAATAAACTTTTTGGTTTATTGGAATTTGGAATTTGGACAGAAATTAGGACACTAGTTTGAAACATGTGTGCCTTGCATGCCACCAATATGAGCCAGAAATATTTCCTTAATCAGTATGAATACTGGCTCTTGAAAGGAATCGTATTCAAATGTAGACCACGTTTTACTACACAAACCTAAACCCATGAAGAAACTGGTATAATTCCATCTTGATGAATAGCTGGCATCCCGTCAGTCACTGGCATATGCTGCCAATGGGGACTGTTGTTATTTTGTCAATGTGTTGACATAATGATTAGTGGACCTGTATTCTATGATTTATGTCCACCGTAGCCTGTCTAGAGAGGCTCTCATAGGTCATGTCTCTGTTAGATATGTTACTGGACAGATACAGAGCAGAGTGTGACCCGGGAAGTATTAAGTCACCTGGCTGCAGACCATGGTTCTATCTTTTTATTTATTTCTCTCTCCCCCTCTCTCTCTCTCTGGCCCTGTGTCTAATTCTCCCTGTCAGAGGTTGTCTCTCTCCAGGAGGGCCGAGGTCAGCTTGGCCAGAGGGGGAGCAATTAACCGTAAACGGCCTCCCCAGGAAGTGAGTGCCTGACCCCCTAGCCCTGTGCCAAACCCTTGCTGAACCTCACTGAGCCGTGTCAAACCCTGAGACAAGCGGGCTGAGAACAGCAAGCTGACAGAGAACACATTCCCCTAACTCCTGTCTACAGACAGGCAGGTCTTAAGGGTGGGTGGCTGCCACCACATCCACCTTGCCCATCCCAATCCCACTAAATCCACCCCCCATTCCTCCTCCACCCCCTTGCAATGCCACTCTTCTGCCCGCTGAGCCTTTTGTTTGCCTGGTATCTGCCTAGCCCACGTTCTGTTTGCAAAGCGGGCACCAGTGTTTTAGCGGGAACAATTGTTTTATTTTAACCAACTGGCAGTTTTCTGGTGGCCTGTCAAGTTGGCTTTGTGAGTCGGGCAGAGATATTCCTGTTTGTGAGAACGAAGAGCTCAGAAAGCCTAATGCCTGCCTGCCTTGGCCAGCAACACTGTTATTATGATTGTCAAAGAGGGACAGTACAGCCAGAGGCAAGCACATTCTGAGATGTATTGGGGTAGAGAGCTAGCCAATATATTTATTGCATTGTGTGTGTGTGTGTGTGTGTGCGTGCGCGAATCTGGAATCCAAATCCTTCTCAGTACACAGACACCAGAAAACATCTCAAGTACTAGAAGGAGATTGTACATAAAGTGTTTTCCTCATACTGTAGCCAGTGAAATGTAATACTGTACGAAGCACTAATTTAATAAGTTCTCTAGGCATTACCACAAAGCTAAAGTACATAGGCCTACTTTTAGAGGATTTTACAGATAGAAAGGCCATTAGTGAGTGATTATTTGGAGCTCTGAGCAGTAGTCAGAATGGTCTGGAGTGCTGACTCTGGAGGTCCGTTTGGCCAGCCTGAAGGGTCCGCATCAGGAGCAGCAATGTTCCCAGGATAAAACCTGGGTTATTCCGGAATCTCATACATCTTGGCAGAAGGTGGCATTGATAACACCAGTGCCCAAAAGATGCCCACTGAAATCCAAGACTAGTAGGTACTGATGGGAAGGCCGGCCAAGCGCTAAAGGTCACAGCTGTATCCCATCGCTCTGTTTCAAACACATCAGTGTGAACCAAATGCAGTGAGTATGTGTGTGTGGGCCGACTGTTTTAGATTATCTTTTCTGTCAGGCGCTGGGAGTTTAGTGGGAATGTGTGAGTTCTTTTGCTAGTGTGTGAGATGAGAGAGGGTGTACCACAGACAGAGCTCATGCTAATTAAAATTTGAATTAATCCAAAACATTGCAATGATTTCAGTGAGGGTTAGATCTGCAGTACCGAGGGGGCAAATGATCCTGTATTATCATTAATCAGTACTGTTAATACCTTATTAAATATGTGGTTGTGTGCCCATGCTTTCTGCATACCTTGTCAAATCAAATCAAACTTGTGTCCTTATGTTTATGTCTGTGAATGTGTTTGTGTGTCAATGCTTTGTGCATCATTCATTAGGGTTGGGCGATATTACGATAGTATCAGATATCGAAGATGATTGACAGCCATTGTCAATGTTGAAGACATCGTGATGTGACAGATGATGTTTTGTCATAATCGTCGTAGTGAGTGGACCAAAATGCAGCGGGTATATGTATGCTCATCTTCTTTTATTGAAGAAAACAAAAACACTTATACTAAACAAACGACGAAAAACAGTCCTGTAAGGTTCACTGACAATACACGGAGACAACTACCCACAAAACCCATGGAAAAACACCCTACTAAATAGGACCTTCAATTAGAGGCAATGAGGAACAGCTGCCTCCAATTGAAGGTCAACCCAAGAAACTTAAACATAGAAATAGACAAACTAGAACAAACATAGAAATATACTAACATAGAACATAAACCAAAAACCCCGAAACACATAAAACAAACACCCCCTGCCACGCCCTGACCAAACTACAATAACAAATAACCCCCTTTACTGGTCAGGATGTGACATGTTTAGCCTATTTCTACTACTGGCACCACGCAGTAAAGAGCTGGCCAGGCAGCCCATAGCAGGACCATGCTAAGTGGCCTATTCCTTTGCTATAACCTGCATAATCTATTTCAATAAATATGTTATGAACAATTTACGGAATGCAAGAGAACAATGTAGACAGAGCTAAGATTTTCACCAGTCAGAATATATATATATATATATTTTTTTCTCTCTCTCAATATTGGATGATCTGGGCTATATAGCCAAAGCCTATTACATTTTTTATAGTGAAAACTCCTTTGTGTAATTATTTTAAAAATCCCATGTTCTCTCCATTTGATATGAATATTACTTCTATGCATGCTGGCTTTCTCTTGCCGTGTTCCACCGTCTATTGTGAAATGTGAAAAAAATAAAAAAATAAATTGTGCATGCATCCCTCCTCCTTGCAGTTGTGAACCAAACGGCCAAAAGCCACATTCTACAAATTAAATGAGCCCATTAAAAGCATTAAGACAATATTCTAATAAAGTGTGTAATGTCCGAAAGTTGCAACTTTTCAATGTAAACAATTGTGAAGTCAGTCTATATTCAATTATCTATCACAGCTTTATTTGGAATGTCAAATATTACAGGCAACAAGAAGTGAAATTGAGTAAATAATCAAGATAAAACTTACAGCTACTAAAAAAGTTTGGCTCCAAAATATATTTTGTCAGGATTCCTCTTGTCACTCCCATAGCATGCGAGCTTGAGGTTGCGGCCCTTTTTAGCTGTCTTTTTTATTAAATGTTTTTTTTTCTCCATTATTTAATTTAATTTGGCCAACAGGGGTCATTAACGTATATCAAAATGTTTTAATGGTACTTAATCATGATAGGACAAAGATTGACATTGCCCAACCCTATCATGCATCATGGTGTGGTGTGTTTGTGTGTTTTCTTGTGTATGTTTGGGCCTATGTGTGTCTGTCCATATTTGTTGAGTCTCTCAGAATTCTGCTCAACCGAGCCTGCCAAAATGCAACTCCTACCGCCATATCAGAAGTGAAGGGAAGAGACAGATGGTGGACAGTGATTGGCTAACAGAATGTAGAAAATGTTCCAGAGACCGACATATAAAGCCCAGAGCAGCAGAGGGAGATGGGTGTGGGCATGGATAAAAGCCTGTTGGTATGACACCATATGCCCGCCTCTCATGTTTATCCCACCATCGCTGCACCGGCACCAAGCACCTTCAGAAAGTATTTACACCATTTGACTTTTTCCAAATTTCGTTGTGTTGCAGCCTGATTTTGAAAATTGATTAAATTGAGATTTTGTGTCACTGGCCTTCACACAATACCCCATAATGTCAAAGCAGAATTTGCTTTTTTTTATTTTTACAAATTAATTAAAAATGAAAAGCTGTAATGTCTTGAATCCATACGTATTCAACCCCTTTGTTATGGCAAGCCTAAATAAGTTAAGGAGTAAAATGTGCTTAACAAGTCACATAAGTTGCATGTCACGACGTCTACCGAAGGTGGCTCCTCTCCCTGTTCGGGTGGCGCTCGGCGGTCGTCGTCGCCGGCCTACTAGCTGCCACCCTTTTCGTTTGGTTTTGTCCGTCTTGTGTTACACCTGTTTTGAGTTGAGTTCATTAGTGGGTTATTTAGTCTTGCTGTTCTAGGTTGGTTTTTGTGCGGGATTGTTTCGTGTTTCCTGTCGTGGGTTTTGGGGTTTGCTTATGTTTTCTTTGTTTATTGTGGAAGGACGTTTTATGGACTTTGTTCCGGCCCTTTTGAGGTGGACATTTTTGTCTGGTTGGTTTTCCTTATCCATGCCTGTTTATGGTGTTTTGGACTCAGGAAGTAAAACGCTCTACTATCGCATATTTGGTCTCCTGCGCCTGACTTCACCCCACCACTCCTAGTGAGTTCTGACATTGCATGGACATGATTTTTGAATGACTATCTCATCTCTGTACCCCACACATACAATTATCTGTAAGGTCCTTCAGTAGAGCAGTGTAACGGGTTGGTAGTCGTGGTGAAGGAATGAGGCACAGGAAGCAGCGAGCACAGGGTAGTGGCGTATTTAATGTACACTCACTCATCAAACAAATATACCCAAACACGGGAGAAAACACACACGGCGTAAAACAGCGCCGACACGAACATGAGCCGTCAGTAACGAAATAATCCCGCACAACACGGAAGCGGACCAGCTAAATTAAATAGCCCCGCTAATTACCCAAACTAAACACAGGTGCACAAAACCAAAAAAAGGGAAAACCAAAAAAGGGAATCAGTGGTGGCTAATAGGCCGGTGACGACGACCGCCGAGCGCCACCCGAGCAGGAGGGGGCGCCACCGTCGGTGGGAATCGTGACAAGCAGTGAATTTCAAACCACAAAGACCAGGGAGATTTTCCAATGCCTCGCAAAGAAGGGCTTCTATTGGTAGATGGGTAAACATAAAAAATCAGACATTATATATCCCTTTGAGCAAGGGGAAGTTATTAATTACACTTTGGATGGTGTATCAATACACCCAGCTACCACAAATATACAGCGGTCCTTCCTAACTCAGTTTCCGGAGAGGAATAAAACTGCTCAGGGATTTCACCATGAGGCCAATGTTGACTTTAAAACAGTTACAGAGTTTATTGCTGTGATAGTTATAAACTGAGGATGGATCAACAACATTGTAGTTACTCCACAATACAAACATAATTGGCAGAGTGAAAAGAAGGAAGCCTGTACAGAATACAATATTCCAAAACTTGCCTCCTGTTTGCAATAAGGCACTAAAGTAAAACTGCAAAAAATGTGTCAAAGAAATTAACTTTATGTCCTGATTACAAAGCGTTACGTTTGGGGCACTGAGTACCACTTTTCATATTTTCAAGCATGGTGGTGTCTGCATCATCAGCAAGAACTAGGGGTATTTTTTAGGATAAAAAGAAACAGAATAGAACTAAGCGCAGGCAAAATCCTAGAGGAAAACCTGGTTCAGTCTGCTTTCCAACAATCACAATAACATAAAGCACAAGGCCAAATATACACTGGAGTTGCTTACCAAAATGACATTGAATGTTCCTGAGTGGCCTAGTTACAGTTTTTACTTAAATCGGCTTGAAAATCTATTGCAAACCTTAATTGCTGTCTAGCAATGATCAACAACCAACTTGACAGAGCTTAACTTCTCTAGGAAAGGGAGGCAGTATTGAGTAGCTTGGATGAAAAACATGCCCAAAGTAAAATGTCTGCTACTCAGGCCCAAAAGCTAGAATATGCATATAATTAGTAGATTTGGATAGAAAACACTCTGAAGTTTCTAAAACTGTTTGAATGATGTCTGTGAGTATAACAGAACTCATATGGCAGGCATAAATCTGAGAAAAAATCCAACCAGGAAGTGGGAAATCTGAGGTTTGTAGTTTTTCAAGTGATTGCCTATCCAGTATACAGTGTCTGTGGGGTCATATTGCACTTTCTAAGGCTTCCACTAGATGTCAACAGTCTTTAGAACTTTGTTTCAGGCTTCTACTGTGAATGGGAAGAGAATAAGAGCTGATTTAGTCATGTGTCTGGAATATTGGCATGAGCTCAAACATCTGCGCAGCCGTGAGAGCGAGCTGCCTTTCCTTTCAATTCTAAAGACAAAGGAATTGTCCGGTTGGAATATTATTGAATATTTATGATAAAAACATCCTAAAGATTGATTCTATACATCGTTTGCCATGTTTCTACGAACTGTAATGTAACTATTTTGACTTTTCGTCTGGACTAAACTCGCGCGCTTAGTGAATTTGGAGTGCTGGACTAAACGCGCAAACAAAATGGAGGTATTTGGACATAAAGATGAACTTTATCGAACAAAACAAACATTTATTGTAGAACTGGGATTCCTGGGATTGCATTCCGATGAAGATCATCAAAGGTAAGTGAATATTTATAATGTTATTTCTAACTTCTGTTGACTCCAAAATGGCGGGTATCTGTATGGCTTGTTTTGATGTCTGAGCGCTGTACTCAGATTATTGCAAAGTTTGCTTTCGCCGTAAAGCTTTTTTGAAATCTGACACAGCGGTTGCATTAAGGAGAAGTTTCTCTATAATTCTGTGCATAACACTTGTATCTTTTATCAAAGTTTATGATGAGTATTTCTGTAAATTGATGTGCTCATTCACCGGTAGTTTTGGAGGCAAAACATTTCTGAACATTACACTCCAATGTAAAATGGGGTTTTTGGATATAAATATGAACTTTATCGAGCAAAACATATATGTATTGTGTAACATGAAGTCCTATGAGTGCCATCTGATGAAGATCATCAAAGGTTAGTGATTCATTTTAGCTGTATTTCTGGTTTTTGTGACGCCTCTCCTTGCTTGGAAAATGGCTGTGTGGTTTTTCTTGTCTTGGTGCTGTCCTAACATAATCTAATGCTATGCTTTCGCCGTAAAGCCTTTTTGAAAGCAGACACAGTGGTTGGATTAACGAGAACATTATCTTTAAAATTGTGTATAATACTTGTATGTGTGAGAAATTTGAATTATGAGATTTTTGTTGTTTTGAATTTGGCGCTCTGCTATTTCACTGGCTGTTGGCGGGGAGGGACGCTAGCGTCCCACATTTCCTAGAGAGGCTAAAGAATTTTAAAAGAATAATGTGCAAATATTGTACAATCCAAGTGTGCAACACTCTTAGAGACTTACCCAGAAAGACTCACAGCTGTAATCACTGCCAAAAGTGATTCTAACATGTATTGACTCAGGGGTGTGAATACTTATGTAAATGAGATATTTCTGTATTTAATTTTCAATAAATTAGCAAACATATCTGAAAAACATGTTTTCACCTTGTCATCATCGGGTATTGTGTGTAGATGGGTGAAAAATAAGAAGATTTGTATCAATTTTGAATTCATGTTGTAACTCAACAAAATGTGGAATAAGTCAAGGGGTATGAATACTTTCTAAAGGGACTGTAAGTCTTTCCCTCACCTCTCAGTATGATGAGAGGAGGTATTACTCACTCTCTCCATCCCTTCTCCATTGTCTATATATTTTGCTTGACGTACTTGAAGTGCATCCACAAGATCTAGGGTATGTTCAAATGGGAGCAATGTTCAAGACCTTTGCACATTGCTATGCAGTGCATAGACTGATCATCGTCAGTCATGTGCGGCTGCCTATACATTACATTTCTATGTTTGAGGCTTCAAAGTGAGAAGTTCAGTACTGCTCTAGATTCGATTGGATAGCTTGCTCATTTGCTTTCAATTGTGTGTTTTTCTCAACTACTTGAGTCACTTAACTTCATCAGGACTATTTAGGTATCTCTCATGTGTCATCTATTTCTCTGAAGAGAGGAGAGGAGAACGGGAAAGCTCTCAGCTGCTACGCACATCAAATGTCTATCAGATGCCAAGCTTCTTGTCATCTCTGAAGCGTTTTCCAAACACACGCTCACAAACAAACACGTTTTTGGAAGCAAATCTCAAAACCGGGAAACGCTTTGATCCTGTTTATCTTCTCAGCCGGTTGACAGCCGTCGCCACAGAGAGGAGGAACGGAAAAACTGAGAATCCACTGATGACAACAACAACAACAGTAGACAAAAAACCTCTGGATATAGATATTCACCAGAAACAGCTCTGAGATATTCAGCCGAGCTGGAGCGACAACCGTTCGCTGCAACAGCTGGATACTGAAATCCCCACAGAGTTGTTACAGTGGGAGATCTAAAGTGATGTACTGTCACAGACCGTGCTTCCTTTAGATTGCCACTGCTGAGTCACACCATTCCTCTGACTCCTATACTATTCCGGTGTTCCCAGAAGTCCACTCCCAGCCTAGCAGCATAGGGAAACAGCATTTCCCTGGATTAACATTCCAGAGATGCCGTTTTCATTTTCTTCCCTTTAAGATCTTCATAACATCAAGTGCTGCTAAATACAATAAACCTGCGTAATGCGTATTTTATTCATGAGATGGTCTGGCTAAATCTGTTTTCAGGAATGTTCTCTTCCTGCCGTGTTTTCCCTATGTAAATTAGACCTTGGCTCTAAGGACCCCATGAGCCCCATCCAGACAATATCCATATTATTTGGCTGGTTGGGTCTTTCCCTCCGATGGATCCCCAGAGGACAGCGTCTCTCAAGGCACAGGTTACACATAGCGAGCATACAGGACTTGATTGACAGCCTGAACCCCAAGTGGAAAATCACACAGTACAACGCTCACACAAACATTCATATGCTGCAGACCACAGTCACACAAAGGCAGATGGACTCACACACAAGGGAGTACAGACATGTACAAGCTAGTCTGCGTACACATGCACATGCTCACACATTTATTATTATTTTTTTTTATTTCACCTTTATTTAACCAGGTAGGCAAGTTGAGAACAAGTTCTCATTTACAATTGTGACCTGGCCAAGATAAAGCAAAGCAGTTTGACACATACAACAACACAGAGTTACACATGGAGTAAAACAAACATACAGTCAATAATACAGTAGAAAAATAAGTCTATATACAATGTGAGCAAATGAGGTGAGATAAGGAAGGTAAAGGCAAAAAAAAGGCCATGGTGGCGAAGTACATACAATATAGCAAGTAAAACACTGGAATGGTAGATTTGCAGTTGAAGAAAGTGCAAAGTAGAAATACAATGGGTTGCAAAGGAGCAAAATAAATAAATAAATACAATAGTGGAAGAGGTAGTTGTTTGGGCTAAATTATAGATGGGCTATGTACAGGTGCAGTAATCTGTGAGCTGCTCTGACAGCTGGTGCTTAAAGCTAGTGAGGGAGATAAGTGTTTCCAGTTTCAGAGATTTTTGTAGTTCGTTCCAGTCATTGGCAGCAGAGAACTGGAAGGAGAGGCGGCCGAAGGAGGAATTGGCTTTGGGGTTGACCAGTAAGTTAAACCTGCTGGAGCGCGTGCTACAGGTGGGTGCTGCTATGGTGACCAGTGAGCTGAGATAAGGGGGGACTTTACCTAGCAGGGTCTTGTGGATGACCTGGAGCCAGTGGGTTTGGCGACGAGTATGAAGCGAGGGCCAGCCAATGAGAGCGTACAGGTCGCAGTGGTGGGTAGTATATGGGGCTTTGGTGACAAAACGGATGGTACTGTGATAGACTACATCCAATTTGTTGAGTAGAGTGTTGGAGGCTATTTTATAAATGACATCGCCGAAGTCGAGGATCGGTAGGATGGTCAGTTTTACGAGGGTATGTTTGGCAGCATGAGTGAAGGATGCTTTGTTGCGAAATAGGAAGCCAATTCTAGATTTAACTTTGGATTGGAAATGTTTGATGTGAGTCTGGAAGGAGAGTTTACAGTCTAACCAGACACCTAGGTATTTGTAGTTGTCCACATATTCTAAGTCAGAACCGTCCAGAGTAGTGATGCTGGATGGGCGGGCAGGTGCGGGCAGCGTTCGGTTGAAGAGCATGCATTTAGTTTTACTTGTATTTAAGAGCAGTTGGAGGCCACGGAAGGAGAGTTGTATGGCATTGAAGCTCGTCTGGAGGGTTGTTAACACAGTGTTCAAAGAAGGGCCAGAAGTATACAGAATGGTGTCGTCTGCGTAGAGGTGGATCAGAGACTCACCAGCAGCAAGAGCGACATCATTGATGTATACAGAGAAGAAAGTCGGCCCAAGAATTGAAGCCTGTGGCACCCCCATAGAGACTGCCAGAGGTCCGGACAACAGGCCCTCCGATTTGACACACTGAACTCTATCAGAGAAGTAGTTGGTGAACCAGGCGAGGCAATCATTTGAGAAACCAAGACTATTGAGTCTGCCGATGTGGTGATTGACAGAGTCAAAAGCCTTGGCCAAGTCAATGAATATGGCTGCACAGTATTGTTTCTTATCGATGGCGGTTAAGATATTGTTTAGGACCTTGAGCGTGGCTGAGGTGCACCCATGACCAGCTCTGAAACCAGATTGCATAGCGGAGAAGGTGCAGTGGGATTCGAAATGGTCGGTAATCTGTTTGTTGACTTGGCCTTCGAAGACCTTAGAAAGGCAGGGTAGGATAGATATAGGTCTGTAGCAATTTGGGTCAAGAGTGTCCTCCCTTTGAAGGGGGGGATGACCGCAGCTACTTTCCAATCTTTGGGAATCTCAGACGACACGAAAGAGAGGTTGAACAGGCTAGTAATAGGGGTTGCAACAATTCCGGCAGATAATTTTAGAAAGAAAGGGTCCAGATTGTCTAGCCCGGCTGATTTGTAAGGGTCCAGATTTTGCAGCTCTTTCAGAACATCAGCTGACTGGATTTGGGAGAAGGAGAAATGGGCACGCGCACAAACGCTTGCATGTAAACAAACTCTGGACTCTGCATAGAGATTGATGCTTTTCCTGGTCTGACCTTTTTGCCATGATGTTGTGAAATCCTCTGCAGATGTGATGAGGAGCTTTCACAGCCAGACCAGACTGCATCATAAGCAATGCCATCATCATATCTACTGCTTAAAAATATTAATTCTATATGGAGTAAGAACAAAATGGCTTCAAATGGCAGTTATTGTAATAGCTGTTTATGTGTAGTGAGTTAATTCAGTATTGCAGCAGTGATGTACAGGTAACTGAAAAAATAAAGGAAACACCAACATAAAATGTCTTAATAGGGTGTTGGGCCACCAGAAGCCAAAACAGCTTCAATGTACCTTGATATAGATTCTACAAGTGTGTGGAACTCTATTGGAGGGATGTGACATCATTCTTCCATGAGAAATTCGATAATTGGGTGTTTTATTGATGGTAGTGGAAAACAATCTCTCAGGCGCCGCTCCAGAATCTCCCATAAGTGTTCAATTGGGTTGAGATCTGGTGACTGAGACGGCCATGGAATATGGTTTACATCGTTTTCATGCTCATCAACCCATTCAATGACCACTCATGCCCTGTGGATGGGGGCATTGTCATCCTATGGGGTCATAGCCATGGTAGCCAAAATAATGGCTTGCCCAGCATTTTTACACATAACCCTAAGCATTATGGGATGTTAATTGCTTAAAAAACTCAGGAACCACACCTATGTGGAAGCACTTGCTTTCATTATACACTGCTCAAAAAAATAAAGGGAACACTTAAACAACACAATGTAACTCCAAGTCAATCACACTTCTGTGAAATCAAACTGTCCACTTAGGAAGCAACACTGATTGACAATAAATTTCACATGCTGTTGTGCAAATGGAATAGAAAACAAGTGGAAATTATAGGCAATTAGCAAGACACCCCCAATAAAGGAGTGGTTCTGCAGGTGGGGACCACAGACCACTTCTCAGTTCCTATGCTTACTGGCTGATGTTTTGGTCACTTTTGAGAGCATGAGACGGAGTCTACAACCCACACAAGTGGCTCAGGTAGTGCAGCTCATCCAGGATGGCACATCAATGCGAGCTGTGGCAAGAAGGTTTGCTGTGTCTGTCAGCGTAGTGTCCAGAGCATGGAGGCGCTACCAGGAGACAGGCCAGTACATCAGGAGATGTGGAGGAGGCCGTAGGAGGGCAACAACCCAGCAGCAGGACCGCTACCTCCGCCTTTGTGCAAGGAGGAGCAGGAGAAGCACTGCCAGAGCCCTGCAAAATGACCTCCAGCAGGCCACAAATGTGCATGTGTCTGCTCAAACGGTCAGAAACAGACTCCATGAGGGTGGTATGAGGGCAAGACGTCCACAGGTGGGGGTTGTGCTTACAGCCCAACAATGTTGCGGACGTTTGGCATTTGCCAGAGAACACCAAGATTGGCAAATTCACTACTGGCGCCCTGTGCTCTTCACAGATGAAAGCAGGTTCACACTGAGCACGTGACAGACGTGACAGAGTCTGGAGACGCCGTGGAGAACGTTCTGCTGCCTGCATGACCGGTTTGGCGGTGGGTCAGTCATGGTGTGGGGTGGCATTTCTTTGGGGGGCCGCACAGCCCTCCATGTGCTCGCCAGAGGTAGCCTGACTGCCATTAGGTACCGAGATGAGATCCTCAGACCCATTGTGAGACCATATGCTGGTGCGGTTGGCCCTGGATTCCTCCTAATGCAAGACAATTCTAGACCTCATGTGGCTGGAGTGTGTCAGCAGTTCCTGCAAGAGGAAGGCATTGATGTTATGGACTGGCCCGCCCGTTCCCCAGACCTGAATCCAATTGAGCACATCTGTGACATAATTTTTCGCTCCATCCACCAACGCCACGTTGCACCACAGACTGTCCAGGAGTTGGTGGATGCTTTAGTCACCTCCTCAGGAGCATGCCCAGGCGTTGTAGGGAGGTCATACAGGCACGTGGAGGCCACACACACTACTGAGCCTCATTTTGACTTGTTTTAAGGACATTACATCAAAGTTGGATCAGCCTGTAGTGTGGTTTTCCACTTTCATTTTGAGTGTGACTCCAAATCCAGACCTCCATGGGTTGATAAATTGGATTTCCATTGATTATTTTTGTGTGATTTGGTTGTCAGCACATTCAACTATGTAAAGAAAAAAGTATTTAATAAGATTATGTAGTTAACACCCTCAAATCGTGAATATGTATAAGGAGCCTGCGTCATTCTTCGGAGGTGGAACAAAACAAGCATTTCCGCTCTAGGACAGGAATTACATCGAAATAGGGGCGGCAACTCATCCGGCTTTTACTATCAAACAATCAATCAAATGTATTTATAAAGCCCTTTTTACATCAGCTGATGTCACAAAGTGCTATACAGAAACCCAGCCTAAAACTCCAAACAGCAAGCAATGCAGATGTATTGTAGAAGCATGGTGGCTCGGAAAAACTCCCTAGGAAGGCGGGAACCTAGGAATAAACCTAAAGAGGAACCAGGCTCTGAGCGGTGGCCAGTCCTCTTCTGGCTGTGCCGGGTAGAGATTATAACAGTACATGGCCAAGATGTTCAAAAGTTCATAGATGACCAGCAGGGTCAAATAATGATAATCTCAGAGGTTCTAGAGGGTGCACCAGCGCAGCACATCAGAAGTAAATGTCAGTTGGCTTTTCATAGCCGAGCATTCAGTTAGAGAGCAGGTGAGGTAGAGAGAGAGAGAGAGAGAAGAAAACAGCAAAACCCATTCTAACCGCTCCTCTTCTGCTTGTAGGACATATGAGGATGGGATGAGTTTTCTATTATCCACTATTTTGATGCCTGATGATTGACTGAAAAGCCTGTGAGATGGGTTTCACCTTGATGTGAATCACTATAAATAAGATTATCTTTACTCTGTGAAAAGCAACCCTGCCTTGCCTTGCAGTGCATTGTGGGAAAGTGCAGCCCGGGGATAGCTTCTTCTGTCAGTGTCATCTCAGTGTGCTTTAATGAAAGAGAGAAAGAAGAAGGGCATGTGGGAGTTATTTTTGACATTCTCAGTGTGTTGGATGGTGCTGCTGAGATAAATGTCAAGAGACCTCTCCCATCCCCTCTTCCTTTGTGACGTCACTTGCATAATTAATCCGAAGGCTTGGTACCGACACTGGTCATTATTCTACACCATGTAATATTGATTGTGTTATACGATAAGTTGATTACAGTGATTTCTGAGCTCTTTGTTGCAGAAACAGCTCTACTGGTATCCCAAAGTTGACTTTTAATTAAGATTGTGATCAAGACACTAGGATCCATGGATGATACAGTGTTTGTCTGTCTATGTAGCTTGTAAGATGCCCCTGATGCGACCTAAATTGGATGTAATTGCTAATTAAAATGGAAGATTCAATCTCAATGTTATATTGATTGTCTTATTGTAAGACAGGATCCATGTGGGAGGCAGAGTGTTTTAAACATGTGTGTTCCTTTCTCTATATCGCTAAATAAATACAATGTTATTGGTTGCGTACACATATATAATGGTGTGTATAGACAGTATGGACAGTACTACCGCATGGCAAGCGGTACCGGAGTGCCAAGTCTAGGACAAAAAGGCTTCTCAACTGTTTTTACCCCCAAGCGATAAGACTCCTGAACAGGTAATCAAATGGCTACCCGGACTATTTGAATTGTGTGCCCCCCCCCCCAACCCCACTTTTACGCTGCTGCTACTCTCTGTTTAACATATATGCATAGTCACTTTAACTATACATTCATGTACATACTACCTCAATTGGGCTGACCAACCAGTGGCTAACCGGGCTATCTGCATTGTGTCCCGCCACCCACCACCCGCCAACCCCTCTTTTACGCTACTGCTACTCTCTGTTCATCATATACGCATAGTCACTTTAACCATATCCACATGTACATACTACCTCAATCAGCCTGAGTAACCGGTGTCTATATGTAGCCTCGCTACTTTTATAGCCTCGTTACTGTATATAGCCTGTCTTTTTACTGTTGTTTTATTTCTTTACTTACCTATTGTACCTTTTTTGCACTATTGGTTAGAGCCTGTAAGTAAGCATTTCACAGTTGTATTCGGCGCACGTGACAAATAAACTTTGATTTGAAATTAATATAAAAGGTGTGTACAACAGTAATTATATTGGATGAGCCTTGACTAGAATACAGTATAAACACTGAGTGTACAAAACATTATGAAGATCATGCTATTTCCATGGCATAGACTGACCAGGTGAATCCAGGTGAAAGCTATGATCCCTTATTGATGTCACTTGTTAAATTCACTTCAATCATTGTAGATGAAGGTGAGGAAACGGGTTAAAGATGGATTTTTAAGCCTTGAGACATGGATTTTGTATGTGTGCCATTCAGAGGGTGAATGGGCAAGAAAATATTTAAGTGCCTTTGAACGGAGTATGGTAGTGCATGCCAGGCCCACCGGTTTGTGTCAAGAACTTCAACGCTGCTGGGTTTTTCACACAACAGTTTCCCGTGTGTATCAATAATGATTCACCACCCAAAGGACATCCAACCAACTTGACACAACTGTGGGAAGCATTGGAGTCAACGTGGGCCAGCATCCCTGTGGAACGCTTTCAACACCTTGTAGAGTCCATGCTGCGATGCATTTAGGCTGTTCTGATGGCAAATTTCAGGGTGTAAGTGATGTGCACGCCGAGAAACTTGAAGCTTTTCACCCTCTACTGCGGCCCTATCGATGTGGATGGGGGTGTGCTCTCTCTCTACTGTCTCCTGAAGTCCACAATCAGCTCTTTAGATTTGCTGACGTTTTGGGGAGAGGTTATTTTCCCGGCACCACCTGTGCGGGCTGTCAGCTCCTCCCTGTAGGCTGTCGCTTCGTTGTTGGTAATCAGGCCTATCATGGTTGTGTCATCAGCAAACTTGATGACTAAGTTGAAGACATGCATGGCCACGCAGTCATAGGGGAACAAGGAGTACAGGAGGGGGCTGAGCACGCACCCATGTAGGCCCCCATGTTGAGGATCAGCATGGCGGAGGTGCTGTTGCCTACATTTACCACCTTGAGTTGGCTCGTCAGGAAGTCAAGGACCCAGTTGCACAGGGTGTGGTTCAGACCCAGGGCCCTGAGCTTAGTGATGAACTTGGAGGACACTATGCTGTTGAAGGCTGAGCTGTAGTTGATGAACAGCATTCTTACATAGATCTTCTTGTCCAGGTGGGATAGGCCAGTGTGCAGTGTGATTGCGTCGTCCGTGGATCTGTTGGGGCGGTATGCAAATTGTAGTGGGTCTAGTGTGTCGGGTAAAGTGGAGGTGATTTGATCCTTAACTAGCCTCTCAAAGCACTTCATGATGACAGAAGTGAGTGCTATGGGCTGACAATATGATGCAACCTAGGATAGATGTAATTGGAAATTAGCCAGCAGCTTCTCTGACCCTGTGTAAACCAGCCATAGGGTTAGAAGTCAATTAAGCAATGCACTAAAGAACACTTGTTAATTTTTACAAAGCCGTTAAACACAATTAGACATCTGCTCTTCTATATTTTACTTCCTGTAAATGATAGATCCCCCTTCTGTTTTATTGTTCACATATTGGAAGAGAGTGTGTTTTATTAAGCTGGTTGCACATCATTTTAAAAGATAAGGCAGGATTTAGTAGTATTTGTATTCACCGCCACTCATTGTTTGTGTTGGGAAGCGAGAGTCATTCAGATTGCTTGGCTGCATCTTGACTTGAGTGTGTCATTATGCATCTGTCCATTCCCTGTCAGTGTGTATTGGGCATATGGGGTTGACTGACTACAACAGTTCAGCAGCCTGTCTCTAGCCCGGCTTCGTTGCAGTTCATTGCAGTCCATACCACTGTTTTACTACAGAAGCTGTAACAGTATACAAGTCTGTCAGCACTGTAAAACCTGTATGAGCTACCCAGAAAGTATTTCATGAGCAGTGAGGCAGTCGGTGCCAGCAATCACATCTACAGCCAGTCAGTCCAGAGGACCTTTCCTGCTGACCTGTGATTAAGACAGATAGTCAACAAAGCACTGAAACATGTCAGTATCAAATCAGTTTTTTAGTTGCATACACAGTTTGGCAGTCAATATACTTATTATAACCAAATCCATAAAATACCCTTCGGTACAGGCTAGATGGTTGACATTCATTTTGGAGTCCTTTATTTTGTAAAACAATCAGTTTGTGTATTTTTGGCAGCTAGTGATGCTTAAAAGTTCTCCAGTGAGAAGCTTTCAATAACAACACAAGTATTTCTTTTGTCAGGGTTGGCTGGCTCTCCTGAGAAGTGATGTGGTGCTTCGATGAGCATCTAAAAGCTGGTCTTTGACATTTCAACTAAAGGAAGCCGACATGATGCTGTGAAGGGAAGTGTGTGTTGGGTGTGTGTGTGTGGTTGGTATGTGAGTGAGTAGCCTCGTTCGACCTGAATTAGGTCTGGCCTTGGCCTGGGATAATGGAGCAATCATCAGTCACCTTCGCTGGTCCCCACGGTGTGCTACAGACCAACCACAGCGCATCATTGCACACCAGGTCTTAAAAAACACTGACCTCTTTAAAGAACAAAGGATGTGAAGGGAGGAATAAAATTAAATTGAACAAGTGGCCTGGAGAGGGATAGAGATAGGCTGAATTGAGTTCTCAAAACCAGTTACCTTAATAATACACCTTATCCCCCTTGTCCCTTGACCCTAGTTTCTGCTAAAGCTGCGTGTGTGTTGTCACGCCATGTGTTGATGAATGAGTGTGCCAGACAGCGGCGGTGGATCCAGGCTACGCTATCTGGCTTACCGATGGCCTCTCAGGACGTCTACGGTCAGTCAGCAAATCAATTTACAGCCCTACTGAGAAGCATCGGCGGACGCTCTCAGAAACTCGTCGTTCCTAAACACAGCGATTTTTTTTTCACTGCGTTGCTTTCCCCCTCACCTGTGGGCTGGATTCCGTTTCATGTGAAGATTTAACATTACAGTATGTGCCCGCTGTGGTGTTACCTACTCCCACAGTATCTGTGCTGCAGATTTTCCATCCTGTGGGCTGGGAAGGCAGAACATTGCGTCCCTTTGGAATTCCAAGAAATCTTTTCTGTCTATTAATAGTTAAGGACGTGCTGGGACAGTCCAATATATGATGCCTGAGCAAAGCTTTGATTACAGCATCACTGGAGCTCCTGGCTCACCCAGGGAATGGGCCTCGCTAGACCAATGAGAGAGTAAGGAGGGAGTCGCTGCCTCACAGGCAGAAAACAGCTCTTAATTTGACATAATTGTGGTCTCCCAGGGAATAGGTGGTGGGCTTGGCCACCGTTTGTTAATGCAGAATGAAACGAATGTAGTGTTCACTGCCTCATATACTTACCATATTAAAGTACTGTAAGTCTGTGTTTTATTCAGTTTTCTTGCCAAGAGATTTGGGTTGGTAGATTTTAGTCTTGGTTAACATTGATTGTGGTGTTTTCGACACACATACAATTTGTTCCTGTTGCACACACATTAGTTGAATGTGATAGCTACACCGTAGGACAGTCACCATGAGATCCCAACACATTAATCCCATCCCACTGCTCCTTTCATTGTAACAAATACAGAAGGCCCTTGTCGGTAAGCCATCACGCCGCATTACTTCAGCAATAGAGGAAGTCATTGACTAATCTGCATAGTTATGTGCTCGGTGGAAATAAGCTTTCCTCTTAATATGAATGGGGTGAATAAATAACAGAGGTATTTGCATGGTAATTAGCACTAATGACCTTTTTAGCATGATGATTAGCTTAGCGCATGCAGCGGGGATTCAAGGGGCTCCAAAGAGGCAGCAGCTCCAGCTGTTGTTGCCTAGCAAGGTTTTTGTTTTTGCTCTAGCGGCCTAGCGCGTGGTGAGGTTGCCAAGCTGCCACAAACGGTTAGCAATGACATGCAGGAGTCATATTAGCATAGTAGCCTTTTTCTCTGAGTCAGGTAAAAGCTGTATAGTGATGATGGGTTATTCCACGGGGTATTCACCTTGTCTGCTGTCCTTTTTGTCACTGTCAGAATAGCATAGTTAACAGAGAAAGTGGCTGCGTTAGGACCCCAGTGATTAACCTGACCAATACACAGTAATGGGAAACGTGCATCATTATTGCATTGTCTGATTTG
Organism: Salmo trutta; assembly: GCF_901001165.1. NCBI lineage: Eukaryota > Metazoa > Chordata > Actinopteri > Salmoniformes > Salmonidae > Salmo > Salmo trutta. The sequence goes on from NC_042985.1 coordinate 22,505,546, forward strand.
ACTATGGTCCCAGGTATTGTCTGGTATCGGAGAATGGTTAATGACTATCGACCTATAGTCAAGTTTTGTTCAGTTTGAACATGCATACACACACGCACACATATATATATACACACACACACAGGATGTTTTTTTGACATGGTTTATGTGATAACCTTCTTTTTATAACCAGGAGACATACTAATTTGCCTGTTAGCCGAGTCAAGTTTATTTGAGCATGAGATTTGTTAGAATATCCAGTAATTGCTCTGGATTTTAAATGTAGTCTGGAACATTGTGTTAAACGAAGCTTTGGGCTGCTCATCCATCCAACACAACACCTCTGAAAGAAACAGATATACTATGGCTGTCTTCCCACTCATCCCCATACTAAATCATAACAAGTGTCATTGGAGCAAGGAGGCGATATTTAAAGATGTTAACACTGTGACTCCATTCCTAACCGTTTCCAGTTTGTAATGATGCCAGTTTAAATGTCGTTCCTCGCCTAACGGGAAATTAGAAATGCTAAATCAAGCATTGCAAAGGAAGGTTCACTGCACTTGTCAGTGCTAGATGGAAATTATTCATGCAATGTAAATCTTTTCCCTCCAAGATGAGAGTGTGTCATCTCTGCTTCCTGGTGTATTTCCTCTGATGGATAGAAGCAGTTCCGTGTTCCGGAAATGTCTCTGCACTGACAAGTTTGACAAATTATGATTTTTTTCGCAATTTAAACTAATTTGTGTGTAGCCCTTTACACTCGTACCCTCAGGTTGAAAATGGCAGATTTGGCAGTGGCTGTGGCTGTAGATATACAGTAACATGCTATAAATGACGTCAGAACTCAGGCTGACCCCATCCAACCTGCTAATTGGGCAACTTTTGCGAATGTTTTCTTGTCTGAGTGAGGGAAATGCGGTAAATTAAGAGGACTCTGTGTATTTAAATACCGCGTTGATGTCATACAAGCAAGACAGACACCCATGAGTCCAAATGTGAACTTCACATTTCCATATGATATAACTCATGTCATACCACAGGAGGTTGGTGGCACCTTAATTCCCGAGGACGGGCTCATGGTAATGGCTGGAGCAGAATTAATGGAATGGTATCAAATACATAAAACACATGGATGCCATTCCATTCACTCCGTTCCAGCCATTATTATGAGCCATCCTCCCCTCAGCAGCCTCCACTGTGTCATACAGTATACAGTGCCAACGTTTATGTTCACTATATTTTATGGACAGATACAGAACAGAATGAGCTAATGTTTGTCTATTGTGAAGAAAAGTTGCCGCGGAACACGTACCTAAATGCACGCATTACTCATTTCTATGCTCAACAAAATTATGTTTGGTTTCTCTGAATTGCCCTGTGAAAGCCTGACACTGTAAGATCATATTTTGTAACTTAGCTGGTCAGGTTGGCAATAGAACAAGCTTTCAAATGATTCCCACCTGACCCAGATTGTGATTTATAATGGGGATGTTTATGGTAAACAACAACAGTAATTATGTGATGGCGGGGATGCAGGGCTGTGTTCCAAGCAAAACAACTACAAGTGTGTTTGCTCTAGTTACTCAACGACAGCTAGGATTGCTAAAAAAAACACCTTTTAGTTGAAGACTTCTTTGAGTCATAGAAGTGCATTGAAATTACTTAGGATCTTTGCACACTTTGGAGAGGTGTGTGGTCACATGGAGACACCAGTTAGTCCTCTCTCTCAAACTCTTGTCATTTTGTTGCACCTACCCCACATTTTCCAGGAATATTATTAACATGTTACTGAATATATTCAGAGTATTTTCAGATGTTGTTATCAACAAATGCGTCAAAAAGTACATTAAATGTAAAATGCACATCAAATCAGCAGTGTAATGTTAGGATTCAGTCTTGTGTCAGGTGAACTGTTGGTCTAATAATTGTCCTATAACCTCCAAACTGTTCCCTTTCCATTACTACAATGCTTATTAATTTTCATACTTCTTCTGCAAGAAACATTTCAATTTAGCCAAATCCATATAGGCCAATTTCCAGGAGTGTAAAGGGTTAACCGTAACTAGCTAGATAAGTGTGTTGCAAGGACTATTAAAATGAGAGCACATCAAATCAACCCTCAACTGTAGGTAAATGGGTTCATATCAATCTCACAACTCGGTTGACAGGGATGTACAACACCAGTCAAATGTTTGGACACACCTACTCATTCCAGGGTTTTTCTTTATTTTGACTATTTTCTACATTGTAGAATAATAGCCACAAGGTATAGGACTAGCCACAAGATAATAGCCACAAGATATAGGACTGGTTTTACAGTGGATATAGATACTTTTGTACCTGTTTCCTCCAGCATCTTCACAAGGTCCTTTGTTGTTGTTCTGGGATTGATTTACACTTTTCGCACCAAAGTACGTTCATCTCTAGGAGACAGAACGTGTCTCCTTCCTGATCGGTATGCGTGGTCCCATGGTGTTTATACTTGTGTACTATTGTTTGTACAGATGAACGTGGTACCTTGAAGCGTTTGGAAATTTCTCCCAAGAATGAACCAGACTTTTTCCTAGGTCTTGGCTGATTTCTTTTGATTTTCTCATGATGTCAAGGAAAGAGGCACTGAGTTTGATGGTTGGCCTTGAAATACATCCACAGGTACACCTTCAATTGACTCAAATTATGTCAATTAGCCTATCAGAAGCTTCTAAAGCCATGACATAATTTTCTGGAATTTTCCAAGCTGTTTGAAGGCACAGTCAATTTGGTGTATGTAAACTTCTGACCCACTTGAATTGTGATACAGTGAATTATTGTAACCACTGTCGTTGGAATGAGACCAAAGCGCAGCGTGGAAAGTGTTCATGATTTTTATTGATCAACGAAACACTCGAACAAAGTAACAAAACGAAAAGCGAACAGTTCTGTCAGGTAACAGATACTAAACAGAAAATTACTAACCACAAAACACAGGTTGGAAAAGGCTGCCTAAGTATGATTCCCAATCAGAGACAACGATAGACAGCTGCCTCTGACTGGGAACCATACTCGGCCAAAACAAAGAAATAGACAACATAGAATGCCCACCCCACATCACACCCTGACCTAACCAAATAGAGAAATAAAATGGCTCTCTAAGGTCAGGGCGTGAAAATTATATGGGAAATAATCTGTCTGTAAACAACTGTTGGAAAAATGACTTGTGTCATGCGCAAAGTAGATGCCTTAATCAACTTGCCAAAACTATAATTTTTTTACAAGAAATTTGTGGAGTGGTTGAAAAACAAGTTTTAATGACTCCAACCTAAGTGTATGTAAACTTCCGACTTCAACTGTATGTCACTCCCTTTGGTTCCTTCCCCAGGCATCATTGTTTCTGTTCCAGTGTCATGTCTGTGCGTTGTTTGTGTTTTTTGTTTTGTATTTAGTTGCGGTTATTTATTAAAACACTCACTCCCTGAACTTGCCTCCCGTCTCTCAGCGCACTCGTTACACGGGGAATTTTTTTTTTAATGAAATGTATGCATTCACTACTGTAAGTCTTTCTGGATAAGAGCGTCTGCTAAATGACTAAAATGTAAAATGTAATGTTACACACAGTGTCGTTCCGTGACAGAAAGCTCTTTTCTCCTCAGGTGGATGGATGTTGTTTTTCTGTCTGTATCACTCCGGTGGTGTGTTTTTTTTAAGTGCTTAGTAAGGATATTGCTGGAGTGCTGGAGTGATGAAGACCACATGTGTAAAAAAATACTACCTAAAGATAGAGTAGATCACACGAGACACACTGGTCAATCACTGAGAAACATACCGTGTGTTACAGTTATTCTCATCCCCTCTCCACCCCTGACTGTAGAGTGGGAACAGATGTGTTGTTCTCTGCCAGAAACTGGATAAGGACCATTGATAGATTCCATTCAAGGCACACATCCAATGGATCAGATGTTAATAGTGAGTGTATGAAATCTCTTTCTATCACTCTAGTGTGTGTGAGTGCATGTGCGTGTGTGTGCACAAACTGTCAGCTCCCATTTTGCTATGATGCAGATTGTTGCAACACACATCTGCATGTTGATCATTTATGTCTGTTAACCAAGATGGTCAGTGACTCCCAGCAGTCTGTTCTCAAACACATGCCTTCAGAAGACAAAGTACCCCAAAAAAACTTTCATCAAACAAGTTAAAAAAGTTTTACACTTTAAATTCCAACAACCAGTAAGGCAGAAGTTTGGGGAGGGCTAGCCTCGGAAGCCCAGGCTTTCTCACGTTAACGTTGAAAGCCTGTTAGAGGTTCTCTTCAGAAAATAGTCTCACATGGGTGGTGTTCAGTAGAATCTAGATGGAAACTAGGAATGCATTGCCACTTATCAAACCAAACAAATATTTTGCATGGGCGGAGTTCCAAGGAGACGTTGTGCTTGTAAAAAAAAATTATCTGACTTTTAACAATCTAGCAGGCATAAGATACAACGGAATTCGGCATAGGCTACTAAGACACGGACAAAGACACAGACAAAGTAAGAAAGAAACTAAAAACAAAACACAAGGAAATGCCTCTCCTGAGGGGAAACGTAATTTCTACTCAGAGCCAATGAGTAAGAGTGCTGAAGGCCACTGTTCCCATTTAAACTTGAATTCCAAATGTGAAATTCGCCAGACTTCCAATTCGGCAGTTTTCCAATAGAATAAGACAGGAGGTTGGCCACGCAAGATTAGAGGAGTGCTACAGAAGTCAGGGAATGCCGTTTCTAATTGATCCAAAATGGCTGTTCATGTTGCTGTCACATTTCACATCGATTCCCTCTGTCTGTGCTTCAATGCATACATCGACAGGCATGCATGTTCTCTCTCGCCAGCTGCTTGAGAAGCCCTGCAGACGGTGAAGCAACCTGTCCGTGCTCACTGGGAGCTCACTGGGAGCCCAGAGACGTACCACTGCTGTTAGCAGGCTCATACCTCACCTCAGCATGGGACCTAGCCAGGCTTGTCTCATCTACCAATACTTTGACAGAACCTCAAACAGACAGGGGGAATCAGTGTATCCCCAAGCAGATTGTAAACTAACACCATGTAAGTGTACAACCTCGGTCCAGAGCTCCAAATGGATGCTTGATGATTTTGGCACTTTGCCGAACACAGAGTAGAAACTGTGTGAGCGAGAGAGAAAAAATACAGAAAATGCTGTGAAATTCAAATCCTCCTCCTTTGCCTCCTCCTCCTGCCCCAGTAATGACACCCTGGGAAGAAAGTGAGGGAGAGAAGTGAGTAGAGAAAGAAAACTGTCATCTGCTTCCTTCCTAAGGCTCTCATTTATTTGATAACCCCCTCCTCCTTCTATCTACGCTCCCTTATCTGAACTCTCCAACTCCCTCCCCATCAAACTTAGGCCTGTAAGAAACCCAAACCTCCAGTAATTTCGGCTGCCGATAAAGCAAGGCAAGAGAGGATGGAGGGATATAAATTATTTGATTAGATAACTGATCTATTCAGTCATTACTCAGAGAGGAATGTTGTCCCTAATGAGATAAGGGCTTATGAATATGTATTGCGACGCCGGCAAGGCCATAAATGGAAATCAATGTGGGACGATGGGAGTTTTGTTTGGAGAACCTTTTCTCCTGGTGGTGGAGGAGCTCTCAAACAATGCCACACACCTGTTGTTTTGTTTGGCTGGCAGTGACATCACAGGGTGGTGGCTTAGAATCAATTACCCAGAATTCCCCAGTGTGGATATTGGGTGAATAATGAAATCGTAGTTCTGAATTAGCGAGGATGAGCCTTGAGTCGTGTGTGTGCGTGTATGCGTGAGTGTGAGAGTCTGCAGATTGTGCTGCCTGGGCTGTGCTGCTTGGGTGTGCATATCCGACCAAAACAAGGAGATTAAAAGATCTGGGAGACAGATTGGAGTCTAATTGGGACACTGTCCCTATCCCATCCTTAGAAACATAAAAAATGAGCCTCAAAGTTTTTATTAAAGGATTATTTTTTTGGAAGGGAACAAAGAAAAGACTAAAGAGAGGATAAGCTTGGTGAGGTTTGCAACTTAAATTAGGTTCAGAGATTTAGAGTCAGTTTATTCCTCATAAGACTGTAACCTGACACAAAATGGTCTATTCATTTCTCTTCTGGAGTATGTTCCTGGGAATTATCACACAGTAAAGTACATTTAAAAATGTTGTACCAAAGCTGGCGTGATGAGGCAAGAGGTCAGAGACACAATGTAAAGCTGTTGAATCACATTGCATTTGAGATGTTATCTTTGAATCAAGAATGGTACCCAAAGCAGGGTTACATAGACTCAAGGTCTCAAGCAGAAAGGATTTGTTCTGTGGTCCTTGAAGTTCTCTTTTGAACCCATTGACTCTCTGTAGAAGGCGGGGCTTTCACATATTCACCTGCATACAGTATCAATTCACCAACTCTCAAGTGGAGTGGAAAAACAGAAAGTAGAATGGAGTAGAACAGAGTGGGATAACCTTGCAGAAGCTTGTCAGCATATGAAAGATGGTGCCACTAAGTGCAATTAGTATGAAATACACGCCAAGGTTATTTATTCCCCTTAATATCAAACGAGCTATCTGGCTGTTTATTAGAGCTAATTTAGCTGGGGTATGGAGGGAAATATGTTGAATAGGTATTTTCATAAAGTAACACACTATGATACTCTTGGATTGATGGAGGTCGGTGTGGAGTACTGTAAGGTTGAGGATGGAGGTAGGTGTGGAGTAAGGTTGAGGATGAGGTAGGTGTTGAGTAAGGTTGAGGATGGAGGTTGGTGTGGAGTAAGGTTGAGGATGGAGGTAGGTGTGGAGTAAGGTTGAGGATGGAGGTAGGTGTGGAGTAAGGTTGAGGATGGACGTAGGTGTGGAGTAAGGCTGAGGATGGAGGTAGGTGTGGAGTACTGTAAGGTTGAGGATGGAGGTTGGTGTGGAGTAAGGTTGAGGATGGAGGTAGGTGTGGAGTAAGGTTGAGGATGGAGGTAGGTGTGGAGTAAGGTTGAGGATGGAGGTTGGTGTGGAGTAAGGTTGAGGATGGAGGTAGGTGTGGAGTAAGGTTGAGGATGGAGGTAGGTGTGGAGTAAGGTTGAGGATGGAGGTAGGTGTGGAGTACTGTAAGGTTGAGGATGGAGGTAGGTGTTGAGTAAGGCTGAGGATGGAGGTAGGTGTGGAGTAAGGTTGAGGATGGAGGTAGGTGTGGAGTAAGGTTGAGGATGGAGGTAGGTGTGGAGTAAGGTTGAGGATGGAGGTAGGTGTGGAGTACTATAAGGTTGAGTATGGAGGGTGTGATGGAGTTGAAGATTGTGGGAACTGAACTCATGGAGGTGGAGTTTTTCCCCTTTTCCCCACTGTTATGGATGGTTTTTGACAGTGTGGAACCTGGCAGCTGCTTTTGACTCTTTTGGATTTAGATGCTTTCTCCCTAATTTCCTCTGTGTTCTTAGACAGGTGTGTAGAAGGAGCCTGCCAAATGACTGGCTTTAAGTGCTGTTTATATTCAATCTGCAGGCACTTCTTCTGTTTCAGGAGATGAGATGGAGATGGGGATGCGGTTACCTTGTCCAGCTTATCTGCTATTCCCTGATTTTGCCCTATCTCACTTTTAGCTGAATGGTCTCGTGTGACAGTGAGACAAATAGGAGGCGTCATTTGATTGTAACACCGGTTTTAATTTAATCGGGTAACAATTAAACGTTAGGTAGTTATTCGAGAAATAGCATGTCATCACATTAATGATAGTCACGTAATGTCAACCCCTCTTAAAGCCTTTCCAAGCCAATCATTAATCACACGCTAGGTGTTCATGCGGTGATGGGGTTCGCCTCAATGCTGTTACTAACAATGGTATTCATCATAATGACATTTTTGACTTTTCCTTTAGCTTTGTTTAGTGTCTCTGCCACCCTGTTGTCTCTGCCAAGCTGTCTCTACCTTGGGTGAGGCTAGCATATGGCGTCCTGACAGGCATCACACTCCTCTAGCTAGCGAGTGTACAGTACAGTAGCACTTAGTCTCTGTATGCTGCCGCACACGGCCTGCCTCCTGTCTCCTGCCTCTGCTCTCATCTGTTTGTCTAATTAAAACAGAGCTGGATGTGGAACAGATGAATGCAGACAAGATGACAGGACACATGTACATTATACATACACACACCCAGATGTTGAGTGTGACAAGGTGGGCATTTGACAGCCAATTAGTGCACAAGTAAACACACACTCACACATTGTCATGCACACAGGCACAGGTGGGGTTACACACAGATGAGGATGCACACACACACACACACACACACACACACACACACACACACACACACACACACACACACACACACACACATACTTACTCCCACCTACAAAAACAATTCTTTGCCTCCCAGGCTTAGAGGCTATTTGTGAAAACTCCCCCTTCTCATCTAAGCTAAATAGATATTAAGCAAAGAAATGCAATGTGCCACAGAGAACTAGTGTTGCAGAGTTAGCTTCTCAACAAGCCACTGTTTCTTACCAGCTAAGGGAAGAAGAGGGAAAGTCTGGTCATGAGAAGTAGAGTTGAGGAGAGAGGCAGTCAGGAATGTAAAAGAAGATAATGGAAGTTTGTTTATAAACCAAAAACGAAGCCATTCACTTTCTAACATGCCAAAGTCGAAACTGGATAACTGCTTTCAAGCAGTCACAGTGATACCGATGGACCCTCCCATTACGAGAGGAGCACAATATTTGTCCATCATTCTCCCCCTGACCCTGCCGACCTGAGAGGCAATATTTAAACGCCTTGAACCAATTTCATGGCTGATCTCCCCAGTCTGAGGGCCCACGACAGGCCAATTCCTTCCCAACTGAGAAGCCTGGCCTCTAGGGTCTGGGGCCTCTGACAGTGGGCTCACGTCCACCACGTAATATCCCTATTTAACAGGTCAAGAGCAAAATGGACCTCAGGGAGTAGCCTAATCTAGCATTAACAAGCCGGTAACACCGTTATAAATATTCATAAGTGTCCTTGTGAATTGAGAAGTGCATCTGTATTATAACTGTGAGATCAGATCTCCTCCTCCTTACCTTTGTTCAAAGGATGAACAAAAAGAAACTGAAAGGCTGTTAAGCCAGGGCTATCATGCAATTAACCAGAGATAGAGTAAAGTCTTCTGTGAGCACTATTGAGCACTGTCATCACTAGGTGGGAAAATTACACATTCAGAAGTGATATTCAAGACATGAAAGTAAAAGTGGAAAAAATAGGAAAATAAGAGGAAGTGTACAGAAAATAACAAAAATGAATATGTTTGGATTCTGACAGACAGGCAGACCCAGGGAGATAGCTAAATATGAATATGTTACAGAGGTCTGGGTTTAGGAGTGTAGGCAGATGGTGACATATGTTAGCCTAAGTTGTCTTAAGTGTATTCACGGGAGCATTACGTTTGGACAGGAGTTGTCATCGTTCAGCCATGAGAGTAGAGAACTCCGCTGAGTAGACCTCAGACATGCACACATGCAAGTGTGCACACATACACACACACACAATGCTTGCACACACACACATGCCAGGTACCTATCTGAATTTTATGCTCAGCTGCTTCTCTTCCCCGGTTCATCAAACTCTCTAACTGACGTATAGCACCTGTTTAAAAGTATTAGACTACACTTGGGAATTATATGAATATGTCTAGTAATACATATTTATTGTTGTTTCTAGTGCTATTAATCATTACAGCCAGTTCTATCCATAATACTCCATCCTGTCAAGCCATTTCCCACACAAATACTGTGTTAACCTGGCCCACCATCTCTAAATGAAATCACATTTTTTTGCAACATGGAAAACTAATTCATTGGAGTGTTTTCCGTGCATAGAAAATGCCAAAAATTAGGACAAAATTGCATGCTTGGCATTGACAAATGCACCTTTTGCTCGCCACGCTAGACTACAGTGAGAATTAACTTGGAGCAGATGTTTCGTTATCGAATAGCATATTTTAATCAGGCCCACATTTCTGCCTTTCCCTGGAGTAGCAATGTTCCTGTCCTCTTGGTCAGACCTGACTGGCTGGTTTAGGCTGACACTGATTAATGAGATAGAGGGACTGTGACTCACCGCAGTACGCCCCAACCAGTGCTGTCTCACAAACGACACACTACCAGCAAAGCTATGATATCATCTAGGAAGTCTAAGACCATGAAGATTGGGATGAGAAAGAGATGGTTTATCTAAATGTGGTGAAGAGATAGAGAACAAGGTCTGGGTGTACACGTTTTTTCCCTCTGAAATGCATTGGTAATAAGCATTTAAAAAATGTATTAAAGTATTTTTATCTACTTCTTGCACAGTGATTTCAGGATATTTTAATACAATTAATTAGGAGCTTGAATATGGCATCAAATGGGACTTCCGTATCTTTTTGGGAAGCAAGGAGAAAGCTTCGATGTATTCAACCAAAAGATTCAGAAAGAAAAGAATTCATTGAAAGTTGAGAAGAAGAGAGGGTTGGATACTCAGAGCCAGGCAAAGCTGATTCTGAATGGCATTAGTATGTATTTATTCTGCGACAGAGAGCAGAGAGAAAGGGTGGCGGCTGTGTTATTATTAACTAATGCCGACTCTTATTAAAGTGTATAATAGGGATGTGACTGCTTGAGCTCATCCAAATGAACATCATGAGAGTCTGTCTGTCTGTCTGTCTGTCTGCCTGCCTGCCTGCCTGCCTGCCTGCCTGCCTGCCTGCCTGCCTGCCTGCCTGCCTGCCTGCCTGCCTGCCTACCTCCTGCCTGCCTGTCTGCCTGTCTGTCACTTCTGAGATATGTCCCCTATTAAATTAGTCTGGGGGAAACAACTGACTCTCTGAACAGCTAATTGGTGGGTATCTGTGGTGGGAGAACCCAGGGACCATATCCTGTTATGTAGCTAATGGGGATCAGTCATTAAGTGTCCTGTCATGGGCTCTGATATGCCCTCCCTCTGTGGAGACTGTTCTTAGACCAGGACACAATAAGGCCCTGGTAGAATACTTAAAAAATGCATTCCTTACTTTCTTGAGTTAAAGACTGATTTGTTTTGGATAAGAGAGGTGAAAGCTAGGTTTATAACCTATTGCTTTCCCAATATTCTGAGCAGAGAGATGTAAATTAGATGGTACTTTTGAACCTTTATCATAAGGTTACATAACAAACAGTAATAAACTGTTAATAAACTTACATAATAAACTGTCCTTACTGCTGTTGCAAGCAACTTCACTGCACATTTTTGGAGCTGACAAAAGATCTCAAGGACATCTCAAAGTCATAGAGCTTTCTTTGTGTGAACTTTTTCTGCAGATCAGTTTGTTTTGAATATTACAAGTGGTCAAAATGTTGTTTATCTGGAATCACAGTTAACAAAAGCTGACATTTGGAGCCAATATGACAAAAATGCTGGTATGTCAATTATAGTCTCTGAGCTGAAATTGATCCAGTCAATTGTGTCTAAACCAACTTTGTGTATATAAATGCTTCTCTCCAGCTTGTCTTAGTGGTATGGCTACGCCTGCCAATGTGTCAGAGGAATCACATCTAAGGCAACATGCATTGCTAAAGCACAAGTTTAGAATGTTGTTGTCCTCTGAAGTACCTTCCCAGAGTTTGAAGCCTTGACCACCTCTGCCAAGAAGAAAGCCCTATGGGCTTTTGGTGTGAAGCCCAATCTACTTTTCTGCTGATTCGTCAGTCTCCAAATGCAAGCGACCCCTCCTTCTTCTCCTGCCCTGAGAATGGTCTAGGAATCAGAGCAAAAATAGGCAATCTGTGCCACTGTATTTATCTGAACACCGTAACCACCTTATCCCCTTATCTGTGTGTGTGTGTGTGTGTGTGTGTGTGTGTGTGTGTGTGTGTGTGTGTGTGTGTGTGTGTGTGTGTGTGTGTCCATGGAGTCGGAGTGTATGTGTCTGGCTGTTAAAGCGGCCAATTCACGTTCATCTTTTTCTTTCCAGTAGCCTACAGTACCTACTACTGTAAAGAACATGGACATCATCCTTTATCGACTCACATTAGGCCTTTGTTGTTTCATGGACTTTGATGCTGTTATCTGATGTAACAGGCATGGGGGGCAAATACTCTTTAAACTGTGTTGTGTGAATCATCTATTAACGCTTGATAGCAAAACAAACATGACTGTTTCCCTTATTGCTTCCATTCTTCGCTGAGGAAAGGTATGACATCTTAATTTATCTTAGAGAGTTACATTCTCAGTTTCTCCATAACTACATGAAATGGCTGCTCTATAACATGCGCAAATGTACTGTAATGTTATTTCGAGGCAGAGTTGACATCTGTGTTGATTCTCCAGTAAGTTTTATCTGCCACCACTTCCATCATAGTTAATCCAGAGATCCTGTGTTTTATCTTTATTTGTGTTTCAGTTTCAAACTGTCATAATAATCACGTTCAAGTTAGACAGCAGATATTACTAAACCTAACGTCGCGGCTGCAGTGGCAGTGGCAGCAGGCGGAGATTCTAATGTGTTCATTAAATTGGAAAGCAAACAAATCGGTGCGGGAGTGGTTCCTGTCATTAATTGAGTACTGCAGGCGGGGGCTGCGGCGTGCGTTGCTAAGGTAATGATGTGTGGCGCGTGTGTCATTAAGCCAATAAATCCAGGCGTTACCGGTCATTAACCCTAATGGCAAAGTTGTGTGAAGCGGCACAAGTGGCTGGGGTTTATTTATGGCAGGCTACTTTGGTGTTTGTGGCGAACTTATCAACTTAGCGCCGTAGCTAATGAACAGATTGGACCCAGTGCTCCCAACACACTTTCTTTCTTTCTCGTTCTCTCTCTCAGGATGATGGAGAAAAGATTCAGCAGGGATGGGATGTGAGGAGAGGGCAGTGGATGCAGCAAAACAGTCTAGATGAAGTCTCATGCACTTTTAAAATGGTGTTTTAAATTTTAAAAATCATTTGTTCGTTTTTTTCTAGATTGGTGCTTTTAAAGTCACTTCTGGCTCATGGCTTCATTATTCCAGGAGATAAGACATGACATTCAGAAACATATGAATCATATCAGAAAAGGAAATATGATTGCCTTGCTGGGAATGTTGCGTGGAGTGGGATACTGTATGATGGCCTGTGGGAGGTATACCAGCGGTAATGGCTATATAATTGAAGTAGTGCTCTCTCAGCGTCTGAGGGAGCAGATTGACACACTCCCGAATCTCAGAGAGACCCATAAATCTATTTTGTATGAATGGAGCAGCTTACGGATGACGTCATTCACTTTTAAGTTCAATTTCTGAGTTGATGAGGGGCTGATTTGAGACCCTACACTCTGGGGAGGCTGGGTCAGAGCACTCTGTCCTGACAGAGGGAGAGTGGCACAGAGGATGTGGAATGGAGAGTGACTGACATTGTGGGAGAGTGGTTCATACATAAGGGGTCTGTACTAGTGGGGAGAGTGATTTTGACATAGGGCAAAAGGAGGTCTGTACATGGGGGAACAGTAGATCTATGGATGGAGAGAGTGATAGAGGTTCTGAGGATAGCGGTGTAGGGTATCTGACATGGGGGAAAGTGGTTCTGACACAGGGCTCTGAAGGGACCATCACAATCACCGATCAGTCACTTTGATCCCAGTCAAGTTACCTTTCCCATTCTCTTCCCTGGAAAATATAGAACTTCTCCTCCCAGGAAGATCATCTATGTTGTTGGGAGTTTGTGGAAGTCATAGCTGTGACCTTCCATAATGTATTCCCTCTATATAATGATGGGCGACACACAGACACATCACTCCTCAATACGCAGAAGACAGCTGGGAACACTGAATGACCCTTGAATTGATAGATCTGAGTTACTGATTGGATGAAGAATCCATCCACTTGTCATCACAGTCTTAAATCAGTTTCTGATTAGAATGCAAAACATACAACAAGAAGTTGAATGGGAAATTCCCTTCGGAATCACTTTACAGAAAAACGAATCACGCAACATCACCTAATACCTAAATGCAAAGATAAGAGCATGATGTACACACTGTACTACAGGAATATCTAGACATCTATTTAGTAGGCCTGCAAATAAACAGTTTCTTCACTTTGAGTGAGTGAGTGAGTGAGTGAGTGAGTGAGTGAGTGTGTGTGTGAGAATGTATAGATAATCAAATTGTACAACTGAAGATCAACACAGGAGGAAAATAATGACAGAGAGTGAGTTAAAAGACCAATCTTCATCGTGGTAGCTAGCCAAATTCAAATCTGTCAGCTAGTTTACCGTCTAGCGTCTACTGTTTACTGCTGGTAACCATAGCAACATGGCCACTGAGGCAGCGCTTGCAGCAGCAGAGACTGAGTCTTCCCCCCCTTTTTTGAATACCCTTTAGAAATCAAATCAGAGAAGGGAAGAATCCAATTTAAACACCAAATTCTGAGGGAGAACCCAGAAACTTTGTTTGCTGACTGCTCACAAAACAGGACTGTTACAAACCTGTTATTTTACATAGACCAGGCATTTCAGCTATACCACAAAGAAAGGCATCTGCAAGGGAAGACAAATCCACATTTTTGAGGACAGTGATAGGGACCAGGAAAACAGGCTTCTGACGGTAAACATGTACCAGAAGGGCACTGTCATGGTCCAGGGCAGTGAGGCTGCACTCAGCTCTTTTGTGCAGGACTTCCCCACCCTAAGGAAGATAGCGGAATGCAAAAAAGACAAGGACAGCACCCGACCTCTCCGCTTACCTCAGGCACCCCAACAGCAGGACTATCCTCCCCCCTGCCTGCCTACAACCACAAGAGCCAAGACCACACTACCATCAGCCTGCTGAGAGACAGGCTGGCTCTGTTAGAAGTATGGGTTATTGAGCTGAAGGAGCAGCCCCCCAGCTACAGCACCACCAGCCCAGACACAGAGCTTCTACAGGACCAGAACAACCAGTGCAGGACCCAGCTGAAGAACTCTGTCCAGGAGATGAGAGAGAGCCTTACCACAGCGCTTGAGGTGGTAAAGGCCACCATGAGGAGAGAGCTGGTGCAGGTAAAGGAGAAGATGGCAAAGGAGTTGTCTGTCATCAAGAGGGTGCTGCAGCACAGAGAGCAGACTGTAGAGACTCCTACAGAGAAGCTGCAGCCCCTCACCACCCCTAACAACCCCACTGACCCACCTTTACCCACAATCCCCCCCATACCGACAACCCTTTACCCACACCCCCAGTCAACAAGGAGGCTCACATGGGGACACCTATTACAGAGAGAAGCTCTCTGCCCCCCCTGACACACCCCCACACACCCCTCCATGTACACAGGCCCTGTGTACCCCAGCCACAGACCGTAAACCCACTAATCTGGTCTATAAGAGGATAACCCACTGAGGTGGCCATCCTCATTGACTCAAATGGGAAATTCATCCAAGAGGATCAACTCTTCCCCCGCCATAAGGTGTCCAAAATATGGTGCCCAAAAACACAGGATGCACTCCATATCCTGTCCCAGCCTGACTTTGGCACACCAGGCCACATTATTATTCACACCGGCACCAACAACCTGCGAGAGGAGCAGGAGAGAGTAGGCAGCCTGGTCAACAGAGTAACAGAAAGGGCCTCTGAGTGGTTCCCCGACGCCCACATCACCATCTCCACTCTGCTGCCCCGCAAAGACTTTCATCCCTGTACCATTCAGAAGGTCAACGCTGATATCACCAGAGGGTGTGGCCTACTCCTGAACGTGCACATTGCTCACCACCCAACAATCACCACAGAGCATTTGCACAACCACTCCCACCTGAGGAAGAAGACAGTAGGGATGTTTGCCAAGTCTCTAAAGGACGTGGCACTTTGTAGACAAATTCCCCATGCTGCACTGGACAGAGGACCACCCAGAGACCCCTACCAGACCACTGCACCACCAAGGAGTCCCAGGTCCCCTCAACACCCCACCAGAACCAGCGCACCCCACAGGCCCCACCCACCACCAGAGCATCACCACTTCCATCGGCTTAGCCAGACTGGACCGGGCCCAGCCTACTACCCCGCACCAGACCACCACCTCTACCAGACTAGAGAGGAAGCCCCACGGCCCAGACCCGGCCCCCCTCCACTCCACAGGGTCCAACAGCAGGACCAGCGCAGCTACGCGAAGGTCAGAGGACAAGAGAACCCTGTAGGATTAAGTGAGATTAAACAGCTCCTCCAATACATCTGCACTAAACACACACAGACGCATGCATGCACACACACGGACGCATGCACACACACGCACCTATTGTACTAAAAGTGTACTTGTTCAATGAATAGGAATATTTATATATATATTTATATAACAGAAAAATGTTAGCTGTTATCCTGTTTATCTCACTCTTAACAACTTATTAGTTAATAGTTACTGTATTTCTGACTGCTATTCTTTCTTTTTGCAACATGAAATCACTATCAGTTAGCATGTGGAACATTCAGGGCCTAAACTCATCAACCTTTGGACTGAAGAGTTTAGCATTGGAGCATCTTAAAGATGTTGAGGTCATCATTCTGCAGGAGACATGGTGTAAGGCTGACATTGTCACTCACTGTCCCACAGGCTACAGAGAGGTAATTGTGCCATCACAGAAACACAGATCTGTCAACAGAGGCAGAGACTCTGGAGGACTGATCATTTGGTACAAATCCGAACTACAAAATCTAATTGATCCCCTCAATTGGTAAATATCACATTTGGTTAAAACTGAAAAAATAACTTGTACTGACAGAAAAAGATGTGTTGCTTTGCGCAATATATATCCCCCCTCAGAATCTCCATATTACTCAAAGGAGATCTTCCCCACCCTTGAGAAAGAGACGTGCCATTTCCAGGCCCAGGGAAATGTGCTCATCTGTGGGGACACAAATGTGCACACAGGAACACTACCTGATCTAACGACCACACGAGGGGACAGCTTTATTACAGGCTATACTGTTTCTAACTGTCTTCATCTCCCACATAGAAACAACAGTGACAGCACCGTCAACAAAAACGGAAGGGATCTGTTGCAGCTCTGTAGAAGCCTGGGTCTGTACTTTGTCAATGGTAGGTTACGAGGGGACTCTTTGGGGAGATTCACCTACTGCTCACCTCTTTGCCACAGTACAGTAGACTACATGCTTTACAGACATTGACCCTTTATCAGCTCATTCACTAAGCCACTAACACCTCTGTCTGATCACAGCCAAAGTACGTTGTTCCTCGAAAGAACAGACATGGAAACAACCACACATTCACAGCCCAGTAAGCTGTACAACATCAGAAATGCATACAGGTGGGCCCAAAACAGCACAGAAGAATACCAGAAAGCAACCTGGAACCAAAATATCCAAACACTCTTAGATAACTTTCTGGATACCACATTCACTCACAGTAAAGAAGGCATCGATCAAGCAGTAAAAAACGTCAACTATATATTCAGGCAAATGGCAAAAGAAGCACAATTGAAATTGATGAAAAACAAAACAAAAAACACCACAACTGGTTTGATGCAGATTGTAAAATTCTAAGGAAAACACTTAGAACACTATCAAACCAAAAGCACAGAGACCCAAATAATGGTGAATTACGCCTTCATTACTGTGAGACTTTAAAACTCTATAAACGTATACTCAGAACCAAGAAAAGCACAGTACAACAGCAAGCAGCTGACACTAATTGAGGAGTCTATAAACACAAACAACTTCTGGCAAAATTGAAAAAATACAAAAAATCGAAACAAGAGGAATTAACGATACAACATGGTGACATATGGACAACCCATTTTAAAACACTTTACAACACCGTTCAAATTGACAAAAACGCAGAACGCTAAATTCATGAGAAGTTGAATGGATTAGAAAAAGCTATAAATGACAATCAAAATCCATTGGACTCCCCAATTACTGACCAGGAGCTCTATAAGGTAGGCCAGTTGAGAACAAGTTCTCATTTACAACTGCGATCTGGCAAGATAAAGCAAAGCAGTGCGACAAAAACAACACAGTTACACATATACAAACGTACAGTCAATAACACAATAGAAAAATCTATGTACAGTGTGTGCAAATGTAGGGAGTTAAGGCAATAAATAGGCCATAGAGAGGAAATAATTACAATTTAGGATTAACACTGGAGTGATAGATGTGCAGATGATGATGTGCAAGTAGAGATACTGGGGTGCAAAAGAGCAAGATGATAAATAACAATATGGGGATGAGGTAGTTGGGTGTGCTATTTACAGATGGTCTGTGTACAGGTACAGTGATCGGTAAGCTGCTCAGACAGCTGATGCTTTAAGATAGAAAGGGAGATATAAGTCTCCAGCTTCATTGATTTTTGCAATTCGTTCCAGTTATTGGCAGCAGAGAACTGGAAGGAAAGGTGGCCAAAGGAAGTGTTGGCTTTGGGGATGACCAGTGAAATATACCTGCTGGAGCACGTGCTACCGGTGGGTGTTGCTATGGTGACCAGTGAGCTGAGATAAGGCGGGGCTTCACCTAGCAAGGACTTATCAATGACCTGGAGCCAGTGGGTTTGGCGACGAATATGTAGCGAGGGCTAGCCAACGGAGCATACAGGTCGCAGTGGTGGATAGTATATGCGGCTTTGGTGACAAAACGGATGGCACTGTGATAGACTACATCCAGTTTGCTGAGTAGAGTGTTGGAGGCTATTTTGTAAATGACATCGCCGAAGTCAAGGATTGGTAGAATAGTCCGTTTTATGAGGGTATGTTTGGCAGCATGAGTGAAGGAGGCTTTGTTGCGAAATAGGAAGCCGATTCTAGATTTAATTTTGGATTGGAGATGCTTAATGTGAGTCTGGAAGGAGAGTTTACAGTCTAACCAGACACCTAGGTATTTGTAGTTGTCCACATATTCTAAGTCAGAACCGTCCAGAGTAGTGACGCTAGTTGGGCGGGCGGGTGCGGGTAGCGATCGGTTGAAGAGCATGCATTTCGTTTTACTAGCATTTAAAAGCAGTTGGAGGCCACGGAAGGAGTGTTGTGTGGCATTGAAGCTCGTTTGGAGTTTGTTAACATTGTCAAAAGAAGGGCCAGATGTATATAGAATGGTGTTGTCTGCATAGAGGTGGATCAGAGAATCACCAGCAGCAAGAGCAACATCATTGATATATACAGAGAAAAGAGTCGGCCCAAGAATTGAACCCTGTGGCACCTCCATAGAGACTGCCAGAGGTCCGGACAACAGGCCCTCCGATTTGACACACTGAACTCTATCTGAGAATTAGTTGGTGAACCAAGCGAGGGAGTCATTTGAGAAACCAAGGCTATTGAGTCTGCCGATAAGAATGCGGTGATTGACAGAGTCGAAATCCTTGGCCAGGTCAATGAAGACGGCTGCACAGTACTGTCTTTTATCGATGGCGGTTATGATATCGTTTAGGACCTTGAGCGTGGCTGAGGTGCACCCATGACCTGCTCGGAAACCAGATTGCATAGTGGAGAAGGTATTGTGGGATTCGAAATGGTCGGTGATCTGTTTGTTAACTTGGCTTTTGAAGATTTTAGAAAGGCCGGGCAGGATGGATATAGGTCTGTAACAGTTTGGGTCTAGAGTGTCTCCCCCTTTGAAGAGGGGATGACCGCGGCAGCTTTCCAACCTTTGGTGAAGGAGAAGCGGGGCGGGGGGCTTGGGCAAGTTACTGCAAGGGGTGCAGAGCTGTTGGCCGGGGTAGGGGTAGCCATGTGGAATGTATGGCCAGCCGTAGAAAAATGCTTATTGAAATCTTCGATTATCGTAGATTTATCGGTGGTGACAGTGTTTCCTAGCCTCAGTGCAGTGGGCAGCTGGGAGGAGGTGCTCTTATTCTCCATGAACTTTACAGTTTCCGAAACCTTTTGGAATTAGTGCTACAGGATGCAAATTTCGGTTTGAAAAAGCTAGCCTTAGCTTTCCTAACTGACTGTGTATATTGTTTCCTGACTTCCCTGAAAAGTTGCATATTGTGGGGGCTATTCGATGCAAATGCAGAATGCCACAAAATGTTTTTGTGCTGGTCAAAGGGCTGTCAAGTCTGGAGGGAACCAAGGGCTATATCTGTTCTTCGTTCTACATTTTTTGAGTGTGACATGCTTATTTAAGATGGTAAGGAAAGCACTTATAAAGAGCAACCAGGCATCCTCTACTGACGGTATGAGGTCAATATCCTTCCAGGATACCCGGGCCAGGTCGATTAGAAAGGTCTGCTCGCTGAAGTGTTTTAGGGAGCGTTTGACAGTGATGAGGGGAGGTTGTTCGACCCATTACGGACGCAGGCAGTGATCGCTGAGATCCTGGTTGAAAACAGCAGAGGTGTATTTTGAGGGCAAGTTGATCAGGATGATATCTATGAGGGTGCCTATGTTTACGTATTTGGGGTTGTACCTGGTAGGTTCTTTGATAATTTGTGTGAGATTGTGTGCATCTACCTTAGATTGTAGGATGGCCGGGGTGTTAAGCATATCCCAGTTTAGGTCACCTAACAGTACGATCTCTGAAGATAGATGGGGGGCAATCAATTCACATATGGTATCCAGGGCACAGCTGGGGCTGAGGGGGGTCTATAACAAGCGTCAATGGTGAGAGACTTGTTTCTGGAAAGGTGGATTTTTAAAAGTATAAGCTCAATTTTTGGGGGCACAGACCAGGATTGTGTGACAGAACTCTGCAGGCTAAATCCGCCCCCTTTGGCAGTTCTATCTTGTTGGAAAATGTTGTATTTGGGGATGTAAATTTCAGGATTTTTGGTGGCCTTCCAAAGCCAGGATTCAGACACGGCTAGGACATCAGGGTCGGCGGAGTGTGCTAAAGCAGTGAATAATATAAACTTAGGGAGGTTTCTTCTAATGTTAACATGCATGAAACCAAGGCTTTTACAGTTACAGAAGTCAACAAATGAGAGCGCCTGGGGAATGGGAGTGGCGCTGGAGGCTGCAGGGCCTGGGTTAACCTTTACATCACCAGAGGAGCAGAGGAGGAGTAGGATAAGGATAATGCTAAAGGCTATAAGAACTGGTTGTCTAGTGCCTTTGGAAAAGAGTAAAAGGAGCAGATTTCTGGGTGTGGAAGAATAGATTCAAGGCATAATGTACAGACAAGGGTATGGTAGGATGTGAGTACAGTGGGGTTTTGGTAGATCATTTAGACTCTGAGAAACGTGATGAATTGGTAGCTCTTATTAGAAGCTACCCTTTTTTGTTTTCTGACACTATCGCAAACCCATTTAATTAAGCATGATATAGACTTCGGAGATGCTAAGCCTATCAAACAGAGATTTTATCGTGTATCTCAGGAGAAGAGACTGCAATTGGAAACAGAGGTGCAGTATATGTTGGACAATGGTATTGCGGAGCCATGTTGGACAATGGTATTGCGGAGCCATGTTGTTCAAATCTCCGATGTCTATGTCATGCTCAATTAAATGGGTTTGCGATAGAGTGTCAGAAAACAAAACAGGGTAGCTTCTAATAAGAGCTACCAATTCATCACGTTTCTCAGAGTATAAATGATCTACCAAAACCCAAAGGTTTTGCAAGGTCTGGGAGTTTTTCAACCAACCTTGTAAGACCTCATCCGAAACCCTAACTACCTCCTCTTCTCCCCCCTCCACAAAGTTAAAGCCACAAGATGCAGTGACTGAAACAGCAGTCAACGCTGACCTCACCGCTGGAGTGCCTTCCACGTTGCTTCGATCACGGGAGTGATAACATTTTAACAGGTTCACATGGCATAATTTAGAGAACTTCCTATAACCAGGGGTTTCAATAAGATAGTTCAAATCTGACACTTTGCGCAACACAGTGAAAGGACCACAGTATTTTGCCTGAAAAGGTGAACTGCAAGTACACGGTCACCGGGACTGAACTCACGCAGCTCAGCCTGTCCGTCATATTTCAGTTTCATTTTCTGTTGAGAACATTTTAGTTTTTCTTTCGCCAGGTCACCAGCTCTATACAACTTCAGCCTAAAACCATTTACATAATCAATAAGGTTCCGAGGTGGTTCCTCAGGCAAATAACCATCCTGCAGCACTGCTAAAGACCCACGCACCTTATGACCAAACACTAAGTCATTTGGGCTAAACCCTGTGCTTTCCTGCACTACTTCACGAGCAGCTAGTAACAGCCAAGGTAACCCTTCCTCCCAATCTGCAGACAGTTCTGTACAGTATGCACGAAGCAAGGATTTTAAAGTTTGATGAAAACGTTCCAAAGCTCCCTGACTCTGGGCATGGAACGCAGTAGACTTATTGTGTTTAACTTTAAGCTGTTTGAGAACCTGAGCAAATAAATGGGAGGTAAAGTTAGACCCCTGATCTGACTGGATGATTTTTGGAATCCCAAATGTTGAAATAAATTGAGTTAATGCTTTAACTACTGACTTCGAAGTGATGGAACGCAAGGAAAAAGCTGCCAGATATCTAGTTGCTTGACACATAACAGTTAATAAGTAACTATGACCTGACTTGGACCGTGGTAAAGGCCCAACACAATCGATAATAAGATGCTCA
Source organism: Salmo trutta (assembly GCF_901001165.1). Taxonomy (NCBI): domain Eukaryota; kingdom Metazoa; phylum Chordata; class Actinopteri; order Salmoniformes; family Salmonidae; genus Salmo; species Salmo trutta. The sequence continues at coordinate 22,527,987 of NC_042985.1, forward strand.
AAAGGTTGCCCTACGGCTGGTATTGGATACAAAGGTGCTGGCTTTACAACCTGGTTTGGCTTGCTTGTGTGCTGACACGTATGACAAGTTTTAATAAACTGAGCTACATCCCGCTTTAAATGTGTCCAGAAAAAATAATGGAGTATGCGATCATAAGTTTTACGAACACCCATATGACCTGCCACATCACCATGTGAAGTTTGCAACACTTTATTTTGCAAAGTAGTAGGTACAACTATTTGAAAGACTGGTTCTCCTAGACCCTGATCATAGTGTGGAACCCATTTCCTAACCAACAGCCCATCAAGAAGAAAATAACACTGAGCACTATTCCTCACCACTGAATCAGGAACAACTTTATCAAACAGATCAGCCAAGGTAGTATCAGCCTTTTGCTCAGCCATCAATGAATCTCTAGAGCTAGTCAACTGTTCTGTTTGGAGTTTGACTGGCAACTCAAGACTTTCTGGCTTACTCTCAACCTTATTACGAAAGACAGCGCGGGTAACAGCACAAACTGGAAATACCTCAGGAGACACACAGTTGTGATCTGGAGATACCCTTGCTGGGGACACTGAAGGTTGCTTCGCAAAGATGTTTAGTTTGCCATCTGCCCACACCTTACTACCTGCCAAGTCATTCCCCAAAATCATGTGGACTCCCTCTACTGGCAACTGGGGTCTAACCCCAACATCTACATCACCCTCTACCAGACCACATTTTAGGGTAACTTCATGTAAAGGAGAAGAGAATGGAACTAAACCCATACCATTACACATCTGCCAGTATCAAAAAAAAGAAAAAAAAAGAAAACAAGTATCAGACTCCTTAGAGAACGACAAAATAGATTCCAGAATAAAAGAATCTAAAGCTCCAGTGTCTCTTAAGATCTTGATTGAAACATTTTGGTTGCCATCTACCAGGGACACTACACCATCTGAAATAAAGGCTGAAAAATCACAGTGGGAAGACTGAGAATCAAACTCAACTAGTGGCTGAAAAAGCTCACCCTGGTGGTCAGAGGCTGTAACAGGAGCTGCCATCACAGCAGGTTTAACCTGACCTGACTTTTTTGTTTTAAGTAGAGAACAATCTTTCTTCCAATGTCCTTCAACTAAACAGTAGCGACAGGCCTTTGGAAAGAATCTCCAAAAAAAGGTGACCTACTATTCCTAGAAGTAAAGTTATGTTTATGGTACTCAAAATGGCTTTTATGTGTTAGCCTGTACTCATCTGCAAGGACTGCTGCATCACTTGGAGACTTAACTTTACGTTCATTCATGTATGTAGCAACCTGGTCACACATATAATTTTTGAACCCTTCTAACACAATCAAATTAGACAGACCCTCAAAAGTTCAGAAGCTGTACACCAACGATTAAATGCAGAAGTCAAATCACGAACAAACTCAGAATAGGTTTGAGAATCTAACTTTTTCCTGTAACGAAAACGTTGACGATATACCTCTGGCAAAAGCTCGTAGACCTTCAGAACTGCTGATTTAACTTTAGCATACACTTTACTGTCAGCTACACGCAGTGCTGCAAAAGCCTCGCGTGCTTTACCTGTAAGTACACATTGCAACAACATAGTCATGTCCAAATCTGACCAAGCTATAGCTTCCGCAATACGCTCAAATAAAGCAAAGTATGTGTCCGGATCTGACTCATCAAATTTAGGCAACAAACGAAGATTCTGTGAAACATCAAACTGTGGTAGTCCTTCTGGTCTATTAGCATTTCTCAATCGCTCTATCTCCAACTGCATTTGCAACAGCTCCCTCTGCTGCTCAAAAGTTAATGAAGGACTAGACTGAAAACTTGTACCCTCACTACTAGCAGACTGACCCCGAAAAACACCTATTTCTTAAGACCCTGCTTTAATTTAGCTTTAACAGTCTCTTTAAGAAATTTTATCAACAATCTCAATCTGATAATGTTCAGCAATTTCAATTAACTGCTCCTTAGTACACAACTCTAAGGCTACCTCTGAAGGAGCTTGAACAAAACCACTCAGAATGGAAGACATTTTCCTCAACCAATACAACTATTACAAATGCTCAAAAAAAATACACAACTCACCTGCTATCAGTCTGGGTTCAAGGACAGGAGCCACACCCCACTATCCTCCAAAAACAACTAACTAACTGGCCCTGGTCTTCGTGCAGTCACATGTGGTGGGGTTTTATGCACACAAAACCAGTGGAGTGGAAAAGACAACCAGAACTGGCGGCCCCCCCATAACCACGGAGGTGCTCCCGAGCCGATGTAGGGGAAAGGAAAAGGAAAGCTCTACCCACGTTCACTGCCACCTAAAACAAAAACACCATGAGCCTCCTATTGACACTCGCTGATAAGCCTGAACAGGAGAGGACTCCCACTTGAACAAAAACCCCAGAAAAACCCAGAGTGAATTACCAAATTTAGCTACCAAGTTAACTGAACCAAAAGAACACATGGCTCTCAATGCTCTCTCCAACCATATTGGCCCAAACAAAACATCCCTCTCAAACAAAAAATTTGGCAATCTGAACTAAACTAACCCAAGTTAACTATAAAACAATAAGCCAAATTACAAATAAACAAACGTATCAATAATAAAGCAAAGACAATCTAGACAAAACCTTAACCAACTATGACAAAATGTTAAAGTAAACTAAAATACTAAAGTAAGACTAAAGTACAATTAACTTTAACTTACGGACGAGCCCCCACTTGTCACAGGCCGGCTCATAGCCTGTGGCAAAAATGAGGGGACATGAACAACAGATATAGGCCAATCAAAAGGTTCTTTATTGTAAACCAAAAACTATTAACTTTAAACAAAGAAAAAGGAATGAGGTGTGGAAATGTCATAATGTAGGGTGTATGTAAAGTGCAGGGATGCATGAATCTGTGTGTGTGAACATGACTGAGTGGAAACTAAGTAAACCTACAAAGGAACAAACAAAGCAGGATCATACCTGGAGGAGCAGAGAGAGACAGAGATAGAGAGAGAGTGGTTAGTGAAGCCAACTCCAATCACTAACGACCCTCCTCTGCCTGCAGGAGGAACCGCCTCTGCACTGCAGAGGAGGGGCCATGACACCCCCCTCCTTAAAATGAGGGTCCCACCCTCAACCCAAATTTCGACCCAACATATTTAAAACAATCCAAAGTTCCCCCCCAAAAAACGGATACCAGTCCCGGCTCCTAGCAGTAGCCCCGTGTCCCCTAGCTGACTGTCCGCCCCTCAAACTCGGCAGCCCTGGTACCTGGGGAGCAATTTAAGAGAAAAGAGGCGCAGACAGCCCGCAGGGGTCAGCAGAGAGAAAATACAAACTAGGTTAAAGGAGCACGGGACAGAGCATCAGCAATGATACTATCCTTACCACTAATGTGTCTAATATCGAGGTTGAATGGTTGCAAGAACAAAGCCCAACGCATCAGGCGCTGGTTGGGATTTTGCAGGATGTGAGTACAGTGGAGATAAACCTAGGCATTGAGTGACGAGAGAGTTTTTGTCTCTAGAGGCACCAGTTAAGCCAGGTGAGGTCACTGCATGTGTGGGGGGTGGAACAGAAGGGCTATCTAAGGCATATTGGGCAGGGCTGGGGGCTCTACAGTGAAATAAGACAATAATCACTAACCAAAACAGCAATAGACAAGGCATATTGACATTAGGGAGAGACATGTGTAGCCGAGTGATCATAGGGTCCAATGAGTAGCAATGGATGAGTCAGGGAATAACAAATAACAAGCACAGTTAACATGTTCTCCCCGTCAGGTTCCGAGGAAATCTGTATTACAAAAACAAACAACGGATTTGACAGCTCTGGCAGCAGCAGCACGTCCATATCATAAGCTGACTGAGGGTTGATTTGAAAACCCAGCTCAGCCCAGCATAGGTCTAATGCTGTGTGATATGAACAGGAAGAGAGAGTTTGCACTGTAGCCTATCTGGGCCTCTGGATTAAATGGTGGTATTCTACAACATTTGATGACATGGCTTCAACATCACCACTGCGGTGTATGAGGCCCTGCAAAAGTGAGTAGGGCATTCATTTTCTGTAAACACTGCCCTAACCCCAGTCAATCACATCATCCAGTGAACCACTCTCACAATATTGAGTTGTAGAGCCGGTGTACTACATTACAATGGGTCCTCAGTCATTGGTAATCATATTATATTATTTGAACAAATTGATCCTCTACAGGTGTCCTTGGTCTGTCTGGCCGTCCATCTGTCTGTCCGCTCTTCCATCTGTCCGTCCATCAGTATGTCTGTCTGTCTCACTCACTCTCTTTCTTTCTTTCTTTCTCTCGCTGTCTATCTATCTCTCTCTCTCACTCTCTCTCTCATTCTCTCTCTCATTCTCTCTCTCATTCTCTCTCTCACTCTCTCTCTCTCTCTCTCTCTCTCTCTCTCATTCTCTCCCTTTCTGTCTGTCAGATTGCCACAAAGTGTAGCCAAACACTATTGGAGGTTTTTCCCCTCACCAGTCTGTCAAGGGCCCATTAGTGATTATGTGTGTATGTTAAGCCGGGCGTGCACTACACAATTTTGGCGCCGATTTAGCTGTCCCATACAGGTTTTTGAGATTGTACAATTTAATATGAGCTGGTCAGAGACACAATCTGAGGGCTACCGAACCTGTCTTTCAGCCATCCCAATAGTTTCAAACATCTCAGTGGGCAAAAAGTGGTTGAATCAACCTTGTTTTCACATCATTTCACCCCCACAAAAATCTATGTGATGATGTTGAATCAACGTGGAAAACTAATTGGATTTGCAAAAAGGCACCAACGTAAGGGCATTTCATATTTTTTGCACCAAACTTTTAATCTAAATATAATGACATGGTGAAATAAATGTAAATAAAATGTAAATAAAAACTAGACGTTGAACTGACATCTGTGCCCAGTGTGATATTTGATTTTATCCTCACAAAATCTGCAATGCTCTTGTAGTTTGAGAACAGTGATCAGCAATAGCCAATGATATGACGATGTTGCTTCGCATCACCCAGAATGTGTAGACTCTGGAGCAGGAGCGATGACTACTACTAGTATGCATTTGTATTTGCCTTTAACCAAAGCCAAAGTGTGAAATTGTTACAGCTCTGAAGTTCACAAGCATTGTTATTCAATTCCAAATGTATTGGCTAGATATTTCAACTCTGTATGACAATGTCTTACTGAAAACATTTATGAGGCTGCTTTGAGCCAGAGCTCGTTTTAGCTACGTTAATAATCTAATCATATCATCACGTACATTTTTTTTGCCAGACAGCGTGGTATCGAGAATGCATTTACAGACATAAATCACAAAGCTCCTAAATCACAAAACGTTCATTAGTGTGTGTGTGTGTGTGTGTGTGTGTGTGTGTGTGTGTGTGTGTGTGTGTGTGTGTGTGTGTGTGTGATCTGCAGTTAATGTATCTGCAAAGAGTTGACTGCTTAACACACTCACTTCTCAGTTGAAGTGTTTTGGCTCCAAATCACTGCATGTCTGATGTAGAAGCCTTAGAAAAAACTATTTCCTGCTCACTGCCAAGAAGCATTTTGGTGTTTCTCCCTGCGTTGTGCTTAGCACACGTTTGTGAAGATAAATGCGGTAGCCTACCTGCTGGACCCCAGTGGTAGGAAAGAGGCTGGATGCTGGTTTATTGCTCTTTTTAAGTGCCATCGCAGCACTGCCTTTCGGTCTCAAATTCCACTGCTCACTACGTTTGTCATTTTGGAAGATTAAGTACACTAGTCATTACTGACAAGGGTACATTTTTTCCCCTGTCTCTTGACATTGCTCTTGGTCATTCCCACTTTCTCTCTCACAATTTTGGGTTAACTTGTTATCTTTCTTTCTTCTGTCTCTCTTCTACCCCTACACCTCAATCTCTCTCTCCTTCTGTCTCTCTTCTTCCCCTACACCTCAATCTCTCTCTCCTTCTGTCTCTCTTCTTCCCCTACACCTACACCTCAATCTCTCTCTCCTTCTGTCTCTCTTCTTCCCCTACACCTACACCTCAATCTCTCTCTCCTTCTGTCTCTCTTCTTCCCCTACACCTCAATCTCTCTCTCCTTCTGTCTCTCTTCTTTCCCTACACCTACACCTCAATCTCTCTCCTTCTGTCTCTCTTCTACCCCTACACCTCAATCTCTCTCCTTCTGTCTCTCTTCTTCCCCTACACCTCAATCTCTCTCTCCTTCTGTCTCTCTTCTTCCCCTACACCTACACCTCAATCTCTCTCTCCTTCTCTCTCTTCTTCCCCTACACCTACACCTACACCTCAATCTCTCTCTCCTTCTCTCTCTTCTTCCCCTACACCTACACCTACACCTCAATCTCTCTCTCCTTCTGTCTCTCTTCTTCCCCTACACCTCAATCTCTCTCTCCTTCTGTCTCTCTTCTTCCCCTACACCTCAATCTCTCTCTCCTTCTGTCTCTCTTCTTCCCCTACACCTCAATCTCTCTCTCCTTCTGTCTCTCTTCTTCCCCTACACCTCAATCTCTCTCTCATTCTGTCTCTCTTCTTCCCCTACACCTCAATCTCTCTCTCCTTCTGTCTCTCTTCTTTCCCTACACCTACACCTCAATCTCTCTCTCCTTCTGTCTCTCTTCTTTCCCTACACCTACACCTCAATCTCTCTCTCCTTCTGTCTCTCTTCTTCCCCTACACCTCAAACTCTCTCTCCTTCTGTCTCTCTTCTTCCCCTACACCTCAATCTCTCTCTCCTTCTGTCTCTCTTCTTCCCCTACACCTCAATCTCTCTCTCCTTCTGTCTCTCTTCTTCCCCTACACCTCAATCTCTTTCTCCTTCTGACCCCTGTTCGTATACTACAGGGTATCTTAAACCTTGAGTCTCTGGATCTGTTGTTTTTTCCTGATCGCTCTGCCAAGGGAGGAGAGCTTTTGAACCCTCCCTCCCCCTCATTATTTAAGACTAAATGACATTAAGTGTGGGCTGCGTGGAAGCCAACCTGTCTCCTAAAGCCAGGAGGGAGCAGGTCCCCCATGCTCCACCTCAAAGAGTTATGGCTCACCTTTTACCGCCTCCTCCTTTCCTCCTCTTCTTCCTCTCCTCCTCTCTCACTCCACTTCAAGTGGTATTTTCAAATGCCAGGCATGTTACTAATCATGTCATTGCTACATTGGCTGGACATACTATAGAGCAAGTCAAAGTGTACAAATATTTGGGTGTGTTGGTTGATGATAAGCTGAGCTTCACTGTTCATGTGGAGAACTTGATAAGGAAGCTCAAGCTGAGAATAGGTTTTTATTACCGGCATAAGGCCTGTTTTTCTTTGGAGACCAGGAAGGAGCTGGTAAAATGTACATTGCTGGCGGTTTTAGTAGTGATGTTATATATATTGTAACGGTTTTGACTTGAGGTTATAATTTATAGGGGTGCCAGGTAGGTTGTGCCTACCAGAGAAAATATTAGTTTCTCCTTTTAGTTTGATAGGGAATGAGTCCCATCTGGTCCGTCAAGTCTACACCAATACAAAGGACTCATGTAAATGTCAGGATGGAAATACACGTTTCATGAACCCTTAAAACAATGGAAATAACTTCAAAACAACTGTATTCTTTTGCGTGGATGTATTAACAACATAAATGATCACACACACACAACAATATAACAATAAGGAGCTTTAAACAGCTCTGGTTCCTTCAGAAATGTCCTGTACCTCGGGCCTAAAAAGAGTCCAGCCCGGTAAACAAGTTCAGGGAACTCAACTGACCTTAGTCACGCAATGGTTGTCCGTTCATATAGTGTAGCGTAAACCCAGTGTCAATCATACAATGAAAAGAACAAATATTTTACCACACATTTCAATAAATCCTCAACTACAACTAACTACATAAATCATCACAGTATACATCACACCCAAAACAAATGAAATACCGTATACAAAAAAGGTTGTAGTCAGTCGGTCAGTCAGAGAAGCCAATCCGCCGACAGATCTCCAGCGGAGAAAGGCCCCGAAAACCAACGGAGGTGTAGTCCACGGAGGCAAAGAGTGGATCCGATCCTGGGTAGATTTTCTATTAGGCTACACAAAGCACACTTTTACATCAACACAACAAACGGAAGAGAGACGCTTCAGAACTGAGGGTCGAACACATCCTCATTCATGTTTCCATCACAACTCCACTTTTGCGCAGCTGATGCTGGCTATTTAATTGGGAATTAAAGGGCAAGCGCTCTATTGGAAGAAGCACTAATTAATTGGGAATTAAAGGAAAAGCGCTCTATTGGAAGGAGACGCACTGAGACGGTTCATGAAAATTCAGGGCCGTCACACACCCCCTCCCCTGGAAAAAGCCAACCATTGCCCTGGAAGGCACATCTTGGTCGGGGAAACCGAGAAAGGTCTCATCACTTTCCTCTACAAAAATATTCATTACTTTTTGGCGCTCATGCTCCTCAGCCGAGGGGTCACAGGCCTTAAGACGTGAGACTTCTGGGTCTGGGAATCCGAGAAAAGTCTCTTCACTTTCCTCTTCAAAGATCTCCAGGACCTTGCGGCGCTCAATCTCCTCCAATTCCTCAGCCGAGGGGTAACAGGCCTTAAGGCGTGAGACATGGACAACGCGCATATCTTCACCTGTGTCCTCTTTCACCACTCGATAGTTCAAAGGGCCGCTCTGCTCCACAATCCTATATGGTCCTTGCCATTTAGGAGCGAGCTTGGCCGAGAAGAATTGTTCAGCTTTTGAATAAGGATGAGAGCGAAGCCACACCCGATCATGAAGCTGGAACTGCATGTCTCGTCTCTTCTTATCATAATTTCTCTTCTGCTTGAGTCAAGCCCGGATCATGTTCTTTGAGACAAGAGCTTTCAAGTCATGGAGATGGACTACCTGGTCATAGCAAGCAGCGTCTGGAGTAACCTGCTGGGGCTGTAGCACCATCTCCAAGGGTCCTCGGAGGGGACGACTCAGGTTCAGCTCTGCAGGTGTGACTCCAGTGGACTCTTGTACAGCAGAATTCAGGGCAAATCGAAACTCGTGAAGGTGCTTGTCCCAGTGTTTGTGCTGGGTCCCTACATAGGAAGCAACCATTGTCTTCAAGGTTTGATTAACTCTCTCAGTGAGGTTGGTCTGTGGGTGATAAGCCGTGGTCAACTTCTGTCTCAGGTTCCATCTTTGGCAGGTCTCCTCAAAGAGATCAGAGACGAATTGGGAACCTCGATCAGACAGGATGTAATCAGGCACTCCCCAGCGAGTCAGGATCTCTTTCGTAAGGATGTTAGAGACTGTCCTTGCTGTGGCCTGACGCAGGGCAAAGAGCTCCACCCACTTGGAATAGTAATCAACAAAAACAAGCATGTACACATTCTGATTGGAGCTTCTAGGAAATGGACCCATCAAATCCACTCCTAACATTTCCCAAGGTCGGGTAACCACAGTTTGCTGCAACTTGCCAGCAGGCTTTCTACCTTCTGGTTTGTACATTTGACAAACCTGACAGTTTTGGATGTGTGACTTCACATCCATGCTCAGATGTGGCCAGTACAGTAATGCTTGCAACCGCTTGTAGGTTTTGAACCTGCCCAAATGACCAGCTAACGGGTCTTCATGGAAATGTTGAAGCAGTTGAAGGCGTAGAGTTTCAGGTATGTACATTTGGTATAGTGTTCTGTGAGGTAGTTGTACAACTCGGTAGACTTTGTCTTCAATGATGGTCAGCTTGGTGGTAGGATTGACCATCTTTTCTCCATCTTCAAGGATAGTCTGGTACAAAGCCTGTACTTCTGGATTATCCTGTTGGGCTTTCCAAATGGCCTCATCAGAGATGGGAAAGTCAGTTTTGGGTGAGTCTCGACTGCTTGACAGGACAGTAGCACATGTAAGATGAGGGCCACCATTACCACCAGCAGGAGCTCTGGATAAGGCATCTGGAACAGTGTTGTATTTTCCTTTCCTGTATTCTACTGCAAAGGTGAACTCTTGCAACCGTAGAGCCCATCTGATAAGTCTGGTGCTTGGTTTGTTGGTCTTGAACACCCACACAAGGGAGGAATGGTCAGTGACCACAGTGAAGTGTCTTCCCTCCAGGTAGTACCTCCACTTTTCCAAAGCCCAGACAACTGCAAGGCACTCTTGCTCGGTTGTGGAGTAGTTCCGTTCTGCTCCATTCAATGTTCGACTGGCAAACGCTAGCACTTCTTCAGTGCCAAGTCCAGTCTGTTGGACTAGAACAGCACCAAGTCCAACATCACTTGCATCAGTGTAAACAACAAAGGGGCAATCAAAGTTGGGATGACCCAAAATGGGAGGTGTGACGAGGTGTCGTTTCAGGGTTTCAAAAGAGGTCTGGCACTCTGCCGTCCATCGGAATTTCGCACCTTTTCGCTTCAATGCGTTGAGGGGTTCTGCCACCTGGGAGAAGTTCAACACAAACCGATGGTACCATCCAGCCATTCCAAGGAACCGTTGAAGGGCCTTGAGTGTGGTTGGGACAGGGAAATCTTGTACCGCCTTGGTCTTTTCAGGATCCACATGCGTGCCGTCAAAAGACACAATATGGCCAAGGAACTTCAGGGAGGTTTGGCAGAAGTTGCTCTTCTTCATGTTCAATGTCAGACCAGCTTCCCTTAGCTTGTCCAACACTGCTTGAAGATCTTGAAAGTGTTGTTCTCTGGTCTGGGAGTAGATATAATTATCGTCCAGGTAGACGAAACAGATCTTCCCTCTGAGCTCACCTAACGCAATCTCCATGAGTCTTTGGAAAGTGGCAGGTGCATTCTTTAATCCAAAAGGCATCACCTTAAAGGAAAACAAGCCCTCAGCACAGACACAAGAAGTCTTGTCCTTGCTTTCCTGGTCCATCTCAACCTGCCAATAGCCACTATTGAGGTCAAGGGTAGTGAACACAACCGTGCCAGACAATGACTCCAGGATCTCTTGGATGGTGGGAAGAGGATAGGCATCAGTCTGGGAAACCTTGTTGGTCTTCCTATAGTCCACACAAAATCTAAGACCACCGGTCTTTTTTGGGATGAGGACAACAGGAGCAGCCCAGGGAGAGAATGAACGTTCAATTATATTTTGTGTCAACATATCATTAATGAGTCCCTTTTGGATGATTAGCTTCGCTGGGGACAAACGATATGGCTTCTGCTTGATCGGCATTTCCTGTGTAAGGAATATTTTGTGCTTCAGGAGCCCGGTACGTCCTAGCTTTGAAGTACATACATCAGCGTTATTCTGCAGTTGTTCCAACAGCCTTAACTCCTCTGGCTGTTCCAGCTGAGCTCTTCTCACAGCCTGTAAAAGGAGATCATCAGAAGGATTATCGAGGGTTAGTGGTACCGGAGCAATGGCAGAGAAGACTGCCACATTTGGACCCCAATCATGTAACTTTGTAGCTTCTGACTGGAAGAAATGCTTCTTGCTCGGATTGTATGGAAACCAGTAGCAATTGTGTGCGATATCAATCTGAACACCACTGAAGTACATGAAATCAATTCCCAACACAACAGGAAAAGCAAGGTTCTTGGTTTGTAGGATAACAGAAGGAATCATATAGGACTGGTTACACAGGCGGAACTCTACCTCACTCCATCCAAGTGGTCGTTTAGCTTCACCATCAGCCAGATAGAGTGGACCTTCTGTCCACGGCTTCAAGTTGTAGTGTGGACCTTTAACCTCCTTCCACAGTTTCTCATTGAGCAGTGTGTAGGATGACCCGGTGTCCAGGATGGCTCTTCCTGTCCATGGACCTATGGACAGGGGTACCACCAGTTGGTGCGGTATTAACTGAAAGGAAGGAGATGTCGATGGGGGGGCGTAGGCAGTGACTCTTGGGGTTTCAGCTCTGGTCAAAGCACCCAGAGTAGGATGGTTGTTCCTGCGAAGGGAGTTAGGTGTGTTGGCCTGTTGTGATTTGTGGTTTCTGGAAGGGTTTACTTGATATGGTCTTGGACATGTAGCTGAAGAATGTCCCTTTTGGCTACATCTCCAACAGAACATGGGAGGTGTCTTTGCTGGATACTCTGGCTGTTGTTGATGGTCTGGCTTGGGTAACGGTTTGGGTGCCTGTTTCTTTCTCTGTTCATATTGCTGTTGGCATTCTCTGTCCTTCTCAAACTGCTGTCCCAGGCGAACCAGTCCATCAACAGTGGTGACTCTTTCTCTGAGTTGACTGGCTAGTAGTGGGTTGATGTTCTTCAAGATCAATTTAATGACCTCTTCCTCCTCAATGCCAGGTTTCCACCTTCTGCACAGGGAGTGGTAACCATATGCAAAGTCACGGATACTCTCTTTCTCTCTTTGCACTCGATTCCTGACTCTGTCTGCCAGCTCATCTGTGAAGTCCTCAGACAGAAATGCAGAGGAAAACTTGGCCTCAAAGTCAGCCCAGGAGGTAGTGGTGAGACGTGCCACATCCCACCAGTCTCGAGCTGTCCCATGCAACACATTCCTCAATGTGGCAAGGAGTTCTTCGTCAGCCAGGGGATTGAGGGCAAGAAAGTCACGACATCTTTCCAGATACATTAGCGGATCAGGACTGTCATCCTTTTTCCCAAAGGTGGGAAATTGCAATTTAATGGGCATCGCCCCCACATGACGTCTAATCAAATCACCATGAACAAAAGAGCTAGGAGGGATTGAGGAAGTAGAGGGTGAGGGAGTTATCGGACCACGGAAATGAACACCAGGATGCATGGTGGATTGCATCCTGCAAGGAGTGGCTGCAGCATGGCCTTGTCTTAGCTGTTCTGAGGTGCCAGCTTGGCCCTCAGTGGTTTGAACAGAAGTGGACACCAGAGAAGCTCTGTGCAAGGAGTTGTGCCTAATGGAGGCCATGTCAACCGTCACGTCATCCAACATTTTAACACAATTAGAGAGCTCTTTCTGCAAGTGGTCTACAGTGTTAACCAGAGGAGAAAAAACTGAATTAACGTCCTTGAGGACCTCAGTGTGATGATGTTGCAAGCGCCACTGGAGAGTGGCAGTGAGTTGGGTTTGTTGGTAGTCAAACTGCTTGTCCATGGCACCAGTAACATCCCGTCTTCCACTCTCACTGAGCTCTGTCAGCGTGTGGGTTAGAGTGCTCAGTGAGTTTCTGAATTCCATGGCACTCTGTTGTTGCTCTTCACTCAGACATTTGAATTTAAGGTGGATTAAAGTTTGGAGATGTTGTTGAGTTCGACGAATATCAAGAATGTCATCTTGTAAGACTACAACCTCTGGAGATAAACCAGACAATAGAGGAAGGTTGGGCATCAGAGGGAGGGCTAGCTCAGTACTTCCACACAGATCCATGTCAATAAGGGAGTAACTGGTGAGACCTCCTGTGGCCTGTGGTCCAGACCGAGCCTTCAGATTCCCAGGGCTCTGGCCCAAATCAACTCCATTAACATTATGATTTGTATTGTCGGCTCGCTGGTCAGAATGGCCCTGTGTATTCCCATTGACAGGTATGATATGGATGAGCACATTTTCTTGGGGTGAATCCATTGTTTTAATTGCACACAAAAGATTTGCTTTGGTTATTTCTCAATGTTGAGGTCCCATCTGGGGTGCCATTTTTTATGTAACGGTTTTGACTTGAGGTTATAATTTATAGGGGTGCCAGGTAGGTTGTGCCTACCAGAGAAAATATTAGTTTCTCCTTTTAGTTTGATAGGGAATGAGTCCCATCTGGTCCGTCAAGTCTACACCAATACAAAGGACTCATGTAAATGTCAGGATGGAAATACACGTTTCATGAACCCTTAAAACAATGGAAATAACTTCAAAACAACTGTATTCTTTTGCGTGGATGTATTAACAACATAAATGATCACACACACACAACAATATAACAATAAGGAGCTTTAAACAGCTCTGGTTCCTTCAGAAATGTCCTGTACCTCGGGCCTAAAAAGAGTCCAGCCCGGTAAACAAGTTCAGGGAACTCAACTGACCTTAGTCACGCAATGGTTGTCCGTTCATATAGTGTAGCGTAAACCCAGTGTCAATCATACAATGAAAAGAACAAATATTTTACCACACATTTCAATAAATCCTCAACTACAACTAACTACATAAATCATCACAGTATACATCACACCCAAAACAAATGAAATACCGTATACAAAAAAGGTTGTAGTCAGTCGGTCAGTCAGAGAAGCCAATCCGCCGACAGATCTCCAGCGGAGAAAGGCCACAAAAACCAACGGAGGTGTAGTCCACGGAGGCAAAGAGTGGATCCGATCCTGGGTAGATGTTCTATTAGGCTACACAAAGCACACTTTTACATCAACACAACAAACGGAAGAGAGACGCTTCAGAACTGAGGGTCGAACACATCCTCATTCATGTTTCCATCACAACTCCACTTTTGCGCAGCTGATGCTGGCTATTTAATTGGGAATTAAAGGGGAAGCGCTCTATTGGAAGAAGCACTAATTAATTGGGAATTAAAGGAAAAGCGCTCTATTGGAAGGAGACGCACTGAGACGGTTCATGAAAATTCAGGGCCGTCACAATATGCAGGCCTCAGCCACTACCCTGAGAGCACTTGATTCAGTATATCATGCGGCCCTCAGGTTCAATATCAATCAAAAACATCTAACGTCATTGTGATCTCTACAGCGCTGTTGGCTGGTCATCATTGCCCTTGCATAGGCTTAAACACTGGTATACACTGATTTATAAGGCCATACTGGGTAAAATGCCATTTTATCTCTGTTCTTTTTTTAGTCAGATTGGTCAATAAATATCAATTACGGTCCCATTCTCATTTGCTTTTAACAGTACCAAAAATTAGAACAGGTCATGGTAGAAATAGTTTTAGCTCTGTGGTTCTGGAATTCTCTCCTGAACATATAAAAATTTGGTGATCTAGTTTCGTTGGTGGAGTTTAAACACTTGATTGATGTATATATAAAAGAAGAGTGTAATTGTTTTTTAGGACAGCTGTTTTTAATGTAATATGTAATTGTTGTACTGTATGTGTGTTTATAGTTTTGTTTAATGATGTGTTAGTGTGTGTAAGTTGTTTGAAATGTTGTTCCCCCTGCTGCTATTGGACCAGGTCTCTCTTTGAAAAGAGATGTTATCTCAATGAGAAAAACCTGTTTAAATAAAGCTAAAATAAAAAATATGAACAAATAAAAAGTGTTACAAGTCTCTGTGAAGCGGTGAAGGAGTGAATATGCCAGGAGTCATCTCTCTCTCTCCTTCTCTCTCTTCTCCAAGACCTCTCTGCTTCCCTGCCAAGCCACACCTGTGCCAAGCAGATTGTGTGTAACACCTAGGAAAGATCTCTTGAACCTAAAGTGACAGTACAGCACAGTGAAGGGACTGCCATCGGCTCCGCCAACATCAACTTTTATGCTATAGGCACATTTACAGAGCAGTCAAAGCCAGTTGACACTGCTATATTTACTGCCTGGACTAAAAATGAAATAGAATATGTTTTCCCCCCTGTATGCGAGGCAATTACAGTGTGGCTCTAGTGAGGCCTCTGCATCAAACGTTTCAGAATGGATTAAAAGCAGTGGGCCAGAGAATGAGGCAGACGAGGCTACTGCTTGCACTGACGTGATCAGATAGACAGACTCCAGACCTGCCAATTAAAAGGCCACATATTCAATTTCCTCTCTCCATAGGGACTGGGGATGAGACGAGACCACGGTGAAAGTATTAACCTTTTAAAGCTCACAGCCTTTCACTAAGTGTTATTTATCTTAGTGATGGAAGAATAGAAAATGATCTGCTGTGCCTGAGGTTTATTAGAGAGCCCGTGCAACTATATCAAGTTATCAAGTTTTACCTGTTTGGCTACCACTAGAACTTGACAGGTGGGAGGCATTGCCATATAAATTCTACCTAGCCCGCTGGTTTATAGTTATGGTAATTACCAGGTTAAAATAGTCTGGACGAAGTGGCACTCTATCAGGCAGACAACTAATGTGTTCTGTCGAGGCATGGTCCATTTGATGATCTAGAGATGGGGAGAAAGACAGAGTACCTCTGAAGACACTCTTAGGGTAAAACCACCAACATTTATTTTTTCATCTGTGTCCTTCCTGAAGCCATTATTGCAGTCTGATGGCTTGAGAGAGTGTATGCTCAATGTGATGGTTCCTTAGTATGACACAGGTAAGGAAATATCTAGCACAATTGTGGGATTTGCAGTCTCCTGACAATGTCATCTTTTAGATGCATTTTGTGTCGACCATGTGGATTAGTGGTATGTATGCTTGCCAGAAAGGGTCTACAATAATGCATGTTTTATGGTTGATCCTTGTATACCTTCCACCAATTATTGTGTATCAATCCAACATAAGTGCAGTGCAAGTTGTTTTAGTAGCGTTATTCCTTTACAGAGGTCTGTGAAATTATCCTTAACTTTCCTTTACCTGTCTGTACTGTATATTGAACTCTGGTGTTTGTTTCTATTTAAACCTACTGGTTAGATGTAGCCTGTAAGCCCTCTGTACAGTAGATCAGCTTGGCCTCTCCTAGAGGGAGAGATGCTATAAATTCCCTCCCAAGGTTTTTATGGTAATGAGCAAGGCCACAGTGAGCAGAGAAGACCTAGAGAAGGAAGGTCAGACACAAAGGCAATTATATAAAGTTGAGGAAAAAGCTCACATCTGCTAGCATGCAGAACACACACATGCACAAACAGTTATGCACGCACACACACACACACACACACACACACACACACACACACACACACACACACACACACACACACATCCATCTAAACTCAGCAAAAAAAGAAACATCCCTTTTTTAGGACCCTGTCTTTCAAAGATAATTTGTAAATATCCAAATAACTTCACACATCTTCATTGTAAAGGGTTTAAACACTGTTTGCCATACTTGTTCAATGAACCATAAACAATTAATGGACATGCACCTGTGGAACGGTCATTAAGACACTAACAGCTCACAGATGGTAGGCAATTAAGGTCACAGTTATGAAAACTTAGGACACTAAAGAGGCCTTTCTACTGACTCTTAAAAACACCAAAAGAAAGATGCCCAGGTCCCTGCTCATCTCCGCGAATGTGCCTTAGGCATACTGTAAGGAAGCATGAGGACTGCAGATGTGGCCAGGAAAATAAATTGCAATGTTCGTACTGTGAGACGCCTAAGACAGCGCTACAAGGAGACTGGATGGACAGCTGATTGTCCTCACAGTTGCAGACCACATGTAACACCACCTGCACAGGACCGGTACATCCGAACATCACACCTGCGGGACAGGTACAGGATGGCAACAACAACTGCCCGAGTCACTCCAGGAACGCACAATCCCTCCATCAGTGCTCAGACTGTCCGCAGTAGGTTGAGAGAGACTGGACTGAGGGCTTGTAGGCCTGTTGTAAGACAGGTCCTCGCCAGACATGGGGCGGCAGGGTATCCTAGTGGTTAGAGCGTTGGGCTAGTAATTGAAAGGTTGCAAGTTCGAATCCCCGAGCTTACAAGGTACAAATCTGTCCTTCTACCCCTGAACAAGGCAGTTAATCCACTGTTCCTAGGCTGTCATTGAAAATAATAATTTTTGTTAACTGACTTGCCTAGTAAAAAAAATAAAAAAATATATTAAAAAAAAATCACTGGCAACTATGTCGCCTATGGGCACAAACCCACCATTGCTGGACCAGACAGGACTGGCAAAAAGTGCTCTTCACTGACGAGTTGTGGTTTTGTCTCACCAGGTGTGATGGTTGTATTCGCGTTTATCATTGAAGGAATGAGCGTTACACCGAGGCTTGTACTCTGGAGCGGGATCGATTTGGAGGTGGAGGGTCCGTCATGGTCTGGGGCGGTGTGTCACAGCATCATCGGACTGAGCTTATTGTCATTGCAGGCAATCTCAATGCTGTGCGTTACAGGGAAGACATCCTCCTGCCTCATGTGGTACCCTTCCTGCAGGCTCATCCTAACATTACCCTCCAGCATGACAATGCCACCAGCCATACTGCTCGTTCTGTGCGGGATTTCCTGCAAGACAGGAATGTCAGTGTTCTGTCATGGCCAGCGAAGAGCCCGGATCTCAATCCCTTTGAGCACGTCTGGGACCTGTTGGATCGGAGAGTGAGAAATATCTGGGAACTTCCAGGTGCCTTGGTGGAAGAGTGGGGTAACATCTCACAGCAAGAACATGCAAATCTTGTGCAGTCCATGAGGAGGAGATGCACTGCAGTACTTAATGTAGCTGGTGGCCACACCAGATACTGACTGTTACTTTTGATTTTGACCCCCCTTTGTTCAGGGACACATTATTCAATTTCTGTTAGTCACATGTCTGTGGAACTTGTTCAGTTTATGTCTCAGTTGTTGAGTCTTGTTATGTTGATACAAATATTTGCACATGTTTAGTTTGCTGAAAATAAACGCAGTTGACAGTGAGAGGACGTTTCTTTTCTTGCTGAGTTTATATATCTCTAACATCACCTTGTACCTTTTCAGTGTGATTACATTTACAACCTTTGTCAACTTCATTAAATTAAATTCTACAAGCAGCAACCTGAGCTCATACATCATATTCATTTGGAATCTTTCCTAAAAAGAGATGGAGGGCTTTTAAAAAGAGATCATCTTGTTATTTTGTGCTGAAATGAAATGAGATTATTTGCACCCTCGACAACCACTGTGATTGTTATTATTATTTGACCCTGTTGGTCATCTATGAACATTTGAACATCTTGGCCATGTTCTGTTAGAATCTCCACCCTGCACAGCCAGAAGAGGACTGGCCACCCCTCATAACCTGGTTCCTCTCTAGGTTTCTTCCTAGGTTCTGGCCTTTCTAGGGAGTTTTTCCTAGCCACTGTGCTTCTACACCTGCATTGCTTGCTGTTTGGGGTTTTAGGCTGGGTTTCTGTGCAGCACTTTGATCAGCTTACATCAGCTGATGTAAGAAGGGCTTTATAAATAAATGTGATTTGGTTTGTCAGGCTGGTCCCCCTCCTCAGTCTGACAATGAGAGGAACAGAGACAAATCTAAGCTGGAGACAGAAACACTTTATTTTACAATGCCAATACAGCTTTCCCAGATAGTCTATTTACATGTATTAGAAAAGAGCACTGCCGCAATCGACAGTCTCCGGTACTATTCTAGCATGTCAGTAATCCACTCACTCAGTATGAACTCATATGTTTATTGACTATTGTACCATTCATTATAACAATAGCATCATTACACTATTATCTATCGATCATCCTCAATACATATCCTCCCTGCAGTTGGCTAGCTGATGTTGTGTTAGCATTCACAACACGCTGAGTGGATGTTACAATCATTAGCACAGTGGTGTCCAATCAGAGACTTCCCAGGTGCTACTCTAGGATTATGTTCATTATCTATTGTATGAGATTTGAGAGTGTCATCACAGAGAGGAATTGAGAGAGAGAGTGGGAGAGAAAAAGAGAGCGCAGAAGAGGGGAGAGTGAGAGAGAGGGAGAATGAAAGAGAGAGAGGGAGAGGGAGAATGAAAGAGAGGGAGGAGAGATATGAGTGAAAGAATCCCCACTTAGGCTTTTCAAATAAAGTTTGAAAATAATTTCCCCGAAAAAAGGGACCATGATCCCAAGTGATGGGGCAGCTAAATTGCTTATAGCATTCAAACACATTTTGAAGGCATTTCCTTTTGGTGAAAACTAAAAAAGGAGAAAAAAAGTAATTTGCTCTAAAAGCACATGCTTTTCTTCCTTGCTGCTTTGTGTTGAGAAGCCTGTTGCAGCGTACCCTTTTGACGGCGTCCTGAAAGTGGTGGAGGAATAGGCTACCTTAACGATCCGAGCCAGAGCACTACCTGTGGATGGTTCAATTAAATCAAATGGATTTTAAAGTGACTGGGGACTGGGGCTGGCTGACACGACATAGAATGCAGCGATCAGGGCAGGATGTTCTGAAGTGGATTGAGTGCGCTTCAAAAATCTGTCCCCCTTCTATCTCTTTGTTCCCTGGAGTGCCTTTTGAAGCAGACCACACACACACACCACACATACACTGCCATCCACATCCAGAGATCTGTCAGTGTGTTCCTTCTGGGTCGGTGAGAGGAGAGAACAGATCCTGTTGGAATCACCCTCTCTGCCTTAGGAGTAATGCTATAATGAAGCTCTATGGGGGCTGGAGTGGAGTATTGGAGTCTGGAGTAGAGCAGTGGTGTCATTAGACATAGCTATGGTTCACACAGACCTGAGTGCTCAGACACATTCCTCATCAGCACACATCCCACTACAGTGGCTGGCTCTTTCTCTCTCTCTCCCTCTCTTTTTCTCTTTCATCTGCTTTTTAGGGACTTCTGTCAGTCTCTCTCTCTCTCTCTCTCTCTCTCTCTCTCTCTTCTCTCTTTTGCTCTCTCTGTCTGTCTCTCTCAATTTCTCTCTTTTGCTCTCTCTCTCTCTCTCTCTTCACCATGAGTGGAGAGTTTAATTAATCTATTTCCCTGATGTTTCCTTTCAAGTCCAAATCTAAAAAACAATCATCAAGCCGACAGAGCTATTCTGAACAACACTGGGCCATTATGTTTCTTTGGCAACAAAGCATTTGTCTGAAACAAAGATGAATCAAATCTTCTTTTTTTCTGATGTTTCAGAGAGGCATAGACTCACAACAATAGATACAGCAAGAACTGAAGAGGAGTCTTGACGGCGTATATGCTCAAATGTGCAGCCTTAGTTTATCCGTTTGTTTTGTGCTTTCTGGTACAGACGAACCTGTTTGTTGATGCTGAGGTGGTCCACAATAAGGGGATTCCTAATGAAACCTGAACAAAACAGGACCATGATCTTTTTCATTCTCATGAAAGTGTATCCATAAAAAGGTCCTTTGGGGGAAGGATTGTTGACATATATTTGACATTTGTATCTTAAAGCATAATAAAAAAATATATATATTATTGGAAGTTGGAATATGTGTGAAATGTTGACCTTACCCAGGCCTCCTTTATTCATGTTTATATTTTTCAATATTCATAAATTAATGTAAGAAAATTGTTATTGCAATTAAACTACTACTCATTACAGAGCAAGCGGTAAAGCTTCATATGACGCAAATCTTTTCTTTTTAGCACTTACAGATGAAACATTATGGTGTCTTATGGGTAAGGCCAAAATGTCACAAATGTCCCAACTTCAATTAATTATTTCTCAATTATGCTTTAAGATACAAACGACAAATGTATCTCAGCAATACTTCCTCCAATGGACCCTTCTATGGACAACATTTAGTCAAAATCCCCAAAATCATGGTCCTGTTTTCTTCTAGTTTTGTGATGAATCACCCAATACATACAGTACAATTTGTGATACACGTTCTGCCATACTGTAAGATGTACATCTAGTTGATAAGTATGCCCACATTCTGTTACATATTCTGTGTATTCTGTGTCCAGTGCATGTAGTTTATGTATTCAGTGATAGTAGCCAGTTCCCTCATGGCATTTGGAAACGACCATATGGTTTTTGCTGTCTCAACCAGAGCTAGCTGGATCCTGCACTGCCTTTCCCACCGCATTCAGTAGACAGAAGCAGTGGAGTTCAGAGGTGCTACACAAACCCCCCAATTAGGTTCCAGTCAGGCTTCCTGGCTGATTACAGAGCGCCTCATCACTTAGCCGGAGGGGAACAGGTTATCCACAAGAGCTGCTGGGGCAATCAGGCCAGGTCTCAAAGGGTGTGTGTCTTTTGCTGACTGCTGAAGTGAGACGGTGTTACCACGAGCTAGCTGTGATACCATTGGTATTACAAGTAAATGTGTTAAGAGAGGTGTGGAAAAAGGTTCAGAGGTCATTTGCAGTATGAATAAGCCTTATGACTGCTTACATGTACTGGCAGTGCAGATCTAGAGGTCAGAACAGGGGTTTTGAACTGCTGTCAGTGTATGCAGGGTTTTTCCCCACCCAGCTCTAACACAGTTGATTCAAATAATCTACAAATTGTGGTCTTCGATGAAGACCAGTTAGTTAAATCAAGTGTGTTAGAGCTGGGCTGGAACAAAAGCCTGCCTGCGATGCAGCTCTCGAGGACAAAGAAAGGATGTCAGCTCTGTATGACTGGATGGGGCTCACAGCCTTTTACTATGGGTAATTATCTTACAGGAAATCATTAAAAAGTGATTACCCAGCATACAGGAGTGGGACTGGATGGTACTGGAACAGAATCCTCTATTGGAGGCTTGTAAAGCAATGATCTGGCACCGGATAATTCACTTTGATCTTTACAGTAGCCACAGGTGCAAACATGCCCGGTGGCAGATGTCTGACAAGATGTGTTAAGCTGCAGTTGTCTTTTCTTCTGAGTACTTGTGTTCGATGTTCATTGGGACAAATTGTTTCCATCTATGTCACCATTTACAGTCTTAGCCAAATGATAGCCTTATAATTGCTGTTTTACATATGAACCAATATATTGACATTTACATAATTTAGCAGATGCTCTTATCCAGAGCAACTTACAGTAGTGAATGCATACATTTTATTTTTTTCCGTACTGGTCCCCCGTGGGAATCGAACCCACAACCCTGGCATTGCAAATACCATGCTCTACCAACTGAGCCACACGGGACCACATGGGACCATGTTTTGTAATGTGCTTTATCTGTACCATTTTGTAAAGGCATCAAAAAAGCCCAGAGCTTGGTTTGGTTCATTTCACATATGGCAGAATGCACTCTTCAGTCTACTGTACATCACAGTCTCTCTCAGCTATAACAATACAAACAGAATGTTCTAGTCAGCTGCTAGCCACCTATTCACAGCCAAAGAGCCATTACCGCCACAATGTGATGTCATAAATTGCAGCCGTAATGAAAAAGGCTGGGCGCAAATGAGCCAGTGTGGTGCTCAAACACTTTTAATTGTGTCTTTTGCAGTCTCAGTGATCCTATTGTGCTTTGCACTTAAGAAATATGGTTTCCACTTGGAATGGGCCAGAGCGTTTAATATGTATAATGCTGTTATCCCACTGATATGTTTACTATTGAACATTAAACCGATTTGATATAATATTTTCATGTCCACACCACATTTCTATGATATGGACAGGAGAACTATTATTTCACAAACCAATCTAGTAGAAAGGCAAAACTGATGTCGATGAAACATTTTCTCATAACTCTCAAGGTTTCTTCTTTGTTGTGACTGGATGTCGAGGGAGCTGTGTCTCTCTCAGGTCTGAGTTCAGTCTGGGGTTAAATCCTGCTCTGTGCTTTGAGTGTTTTATCTGATCTGGGACCAGCGCAGAGACATTCCCTCTCTCTCAAGCAGTGACACAGAGAGCCCTGCGGTGTCCAGAGCTACTGATTAAATATTTATGCAGGTTTTATGAAGTGGTGATGCCGGCGCTCCATCTGAAGTGACGCACACTGTATTTATCACTCCTTTGTCTCAGAGAGAAAATGGGAAGAGGTGGATGAGGGGGAAATAAACTGACCTTCATTCGTTCTCTCCCCTCATCTGGAAGAGTAATGTGGTGAATATGGCTGAGCCTCTATCTGTCAGATGACAAGTGAATTTGTTGAGCAAATATCTTTTTATCTCTCTCTCTCTCTCTCTCTCTCTCTCTCTCTCTCTCTCAGGGTGATGACGTCCTGACAGTCATCAAAATGAAGGCGCAGTGGCCTGCCTGGCAACCCTTGAATGTGTGAGTAGTCCAACAGTAACCTCCTCTATCATCTCTCTCTCTCTCTCTCTGTTTCTCTCACTCTTTCTTTCTGTCTAACTCACTCACACTTTCTCCTGAGGGATTGACCCATTCTGCAGCAACGTCCTTTTTCCTTCTTCTCTCTCCTTTCTATATGCCACCCTCACCCTTCTTCTTCTCTCTCCTTTCTATATGCCACCCTCACCCTTCTTCTTCTCCCTCCTTTCTATATGCCACCCTCACCCTTCTTCTTCTCTCTCCTTTCTATATGCCACCCTCACCCTTCTTCTTCTCTCTCCTTTCTATATGCCACCCTCGCCTTCTTCTTCTCTCTCCTTTCTATATGCCACCCTTCTTCTTCTCCCTCCTTTCTATATGCCACCCTCACCCTTCTTCTTCTCTCTCCTTTCTATATGCCACCCTCACCCTTCTTCTTCTCTCTCCTTTCTATATGCCACCCTTCTTCTTCTCTCTCCTTTCTATATGCCACCCTCACCCTTCTTCTTCTCTCTCCTTTCTATATGCCACCCTTCTTCTTCTCTCTCCTTTCTATATGCCACCCTCACCCTTCTTCTTCTCTCTCCTTTCTATATGCCACCCTCACCCTTCTTCTTCTCTCTCCTTTCTATATGCCACCCTCACCCTTCTTCTTCTCTCTCCTTTCTATATGCCACCCTCACCCTTCTTCTTCTCTCTCCTTTCTATATGCCACCCTCACCCTTCTTCTTCTCCCTCCTTTCTATATGCCACCCTCACCCTTCTTCTTCTCCCTCCTTTCTATATGCCACCCTCACCCTTCTTCTTCTCTCTCCTTTCTATATGCCACCCTCACCCTTCTTCTTCTCTCTCCTTTCTATATGCCACCCTCACCCTTCTTCTTCTCTCCTTTCTATATGCCACCCTCGCCTTCTTCTTCTCTCTCCTTTCAATATGCCACCATCACCCTTCTTCTTCTCTCCTTTCTATATGCCACCCTCGCCTTCTTCTTCTCTCTCCTTTCTATATGCCACCCTCGCCTTCTTCTTCTCTCTCCTTTCTATATGCCACCCTCGCCTTCTTCTTCTCTCTCCTTTCTATATGCCACCCTCACCCTTCTTCTTCTCTCTCCTTTCTATATGCCACCCTCACCTTCTTCTTCTCTCTCCTTTCTATATGCCACCCTCACCCTTCTTCTTCTCTCTCCTTTCTATATGCCACCCTCACCCTTCTTCTTCTCTCTCCTTTCTATATGCCACCCTCACCCTTCTTCTTCTCTCTCCTTTCTATATGCCACCCTCACCCTTCTTCTTCTCTCTCCTTTCAATATGCCACCCTCACCCTTCTTCTTCTCTCTCCTTTCTATATGCCACCCTCACCTTCTTCTTCTCTCTCCTTTCTATATGCCACCCTTCTTCTTCTCTCTCCTTTCTATATGCCACCCTCACCCTTCTTCTTCTCTCTCCTTTCTATATGCCACCCTTCTTCTTCTCTCTCCTTTCTATATGCCACCCTCACCCTTCTTCTTCTCTCTCCTTTCTATATGCCACCCTCACCTTCTTCTTCTCTCTCCTTTCTATATGCCACCCTCACCCTTCTTCTTCTCTCTCCTTTCTATATGCCACCCTCACCCTTCTTCTTCTCTCTCCTTTCAATATGCCACCCTCACCCTTCTTCTTCTCTCTCCTTTCTATATGCCACCCTCACCTTCTTCTTCTCTCTCCTTTCTATATGCCACCCTTCTTCTTCTCTCTCCTTTCTATATGCCACCCTCGCCTTCTTCTTCTCTCTCCTTTCTATATGCCACCCTCGCCTTCTTCTTCTCTCTCCTTTCTATATGCCACCCTCACCCTTCTTCTTCTCTCTCCTTTCTATATGCCACCCTCACCTTCTTCTTCTCTCTCCTTTCTATATGCCACCCTCACCCTTCTTCTTCTCTCTCCTTTCTATATGCCACCCTCACCCTTCTTCTTCTCTCTCCTTTCTATATGCCACCCTCACCCTTCTTCTTCTCTCTCCTTTCTATATGCCACCCTCACCCTTCTTCTTCTCTCTCCTTTCTATATGCCACCCTCACCCTTCTTCTTCTCTCTCCTTTCTATATGCCACCCTCACCTTCTTCTTCTCTCTCCTTTCTATATGCCACCCTTCTTCTTCTCTCTCCTTTCTATATGCCACCCTCACCCTTCTTCTTCTCTCTCCTTTCTATATGCCACCCTCACCCTTCTTCTTCTCCCTCCTTTCAATATGCCACCCTCACCCTTCTTCTTCTCTCTCCTTTCTATATGCCACCCTTCTTCTTCTCTCTCCTTTCTATATGCCACCCTCACCCTTCTTCTTCTCTCTCCTTTCTATATGCCACCCTCACCCTTCTTCTTCTCTCTCCTTTCTATATGCCACCCTCACCCTTCTTCTTCTCTCTCCTTTCTATATGCCACCCTCACCTTCTTCTTCTCTCTCCTTTCTATATGCCACCCTTCTTCTTCTCTCTCCTTTCTATATGCCACCCTCACCCTTCTTCTTCTCTCTCCTTTCTATATGCCACCCTCACCCTTCTTCTTCTCTCTCCTTTCTATATGCCACCCTTCTTCTTCTCTCTCCTTTCTATATGCCACCCTCACCCTTCTTCTTCTCTCTCCTTTCTATATGCCACCCTCACCCTTCTTCTTCTCGCTCCTTCCATGTTTTCTCTCTTTTCACAAATGCATGAGTTATACCACACTGCAAGGTCTTCTTCATCGCTCATCTACTCACGTTGAATCATGCCTTGCCTCCCAAGCACACAAATGAGGTGCCGTGGAGCCACTTAAAAGCACATGGCCTGAATCTGCTAGCTCATCTCCACATGCACCAAGCTGATCAGTGTGCCTAGACTTCCTTTAGACTCCTGCATGCATAAACCTTCATTTCATCTCTTATTTAGGAGAAAAACAAGGAGCTAGTTAGCACAGGTAGCACAGAGAGAAAAGCATCCTCAATGTAAAAAACACTCTCACATAGGATCTGAGTGTGAGACTCCAAAGAGAGCTTCCAAAGGCAGCCACAGCTAGGGACAGAGCCAATCAAATACACAGAGGGTAATTAGCTCACTATCTTGTTTATATGCCAGCAAATTAATTGTATTATAAAGTGGCTGTGTAAATGCAGAGGAAATCAAATCCACTGGTTTAGGGGATGGGTGGTAGGAAAGGGAGGATGAGAGGAGGGGAAGAGGAGAGGGGGAGGTAGAGGTTCTTGATTGTAGTGTGATGTGGAAATGTACACGTTCTGTTTGTACATGAGGTTTTCTTCCTTGAAAGTAGGGTGCATAAATGGTTAATTGCTCCTGCAATTGAAGGATGTTTCTTTATATTCGTTAAAATTAGTCTGTTGGGATTGCATGTGATTTTTATTTGTACATGATGGTACATGTTTTTGAACGTGTTTATACATGTTGTTTGTATGTGTTTGTACATGTGATTCATAAAGTGTGTGTGTGTGTGTGTGTGTGTGTGTGTGTGTGTGTGTGTGTGTGTGTGTGTGTGTGTGTGTGTGTGTGTGTGTGTGTGTGTGTGTGTGAATTAGTGAAGGGGGCTTATGTTACTGCACTTGTGTGTACATGTGTATGTATGTGTGTGGGGTAAGAGGGTGTGTGTTTTGATGATGATTGATAGAACTCCTGGAGGGGTTTTTCTTCATCAAGGTTAATGGCCTCCTGCAGGCTCCTGTGTATCAAGACATCAGGCTGATCTATACTACACAGCTGCCTGCCAATTAACAAACCCTTCTACCCTGCCTTTCAAGAAGAGAAAGAGGGAGAAAAAAATAAACAGAGAGAGAGAGAGAGCAAGAGAGAGAGAAATAGACATTGATTAATTATCAGTGGTTAGAAAACCTGCTCTTTATTATGTCTGAAGGATCCAAGGCAGATCGTTAGAGATGGAGCTTCAGTTTCAGGGATATCTGGGATCAGTGTTGGGTTAGGAGGGGTTAGGAAGAACTATCATCATGGGACTAGAACATTAATGAATACACTGTGTTTATGTAACTACGTTTTTCTTTACCTGTCTCTCTATCCATCTTCCTTTCTAGTGCCTTTGATCCACAGTGATCACTTGTACTGATTTCGAACTAAAGTGGTCAGTCATCTTGAGAGAGATGTGGTGGCTGGAGCAAAGGAAAGGGAGAGAGAGTCAGAGGAGGGTGGAGAGGGAGCGAGGGAGGTGGGTGAGCGGAGGGGTGCAGATATGACAGCCATTATTAAACACAGCAGAGCTACAGCAGTCTGTCTCCTGAGATTCATAACATGTTCAAGGGAGAGGAAGAGAGAGAGAGAAAGAGAGAAATTAGCCAAAATAGGGAAAGATGGACACAGAGAGAGAGCAACAGAGAAGGAGATGTGGTCAGAGAGAGAGAGGGAGGAAGAGAAAGTAAGAGAGGGAGGAATAGAATTCCACCAGTGTCATCTCCAACCAACCAACTGCTCCACGCCGCCACACCAAGGTCAGCATTATGGTCATCACGGAGACGGATTTACGAGGCTTGCTGGACCTATCGTTGAGGGAAGCTCGCCTAATTAAAAACGCTGCGGCGCACTGAGGAAATTACCCCCTGCCTCATTTGCATACACGCCAGGGGATTAGCCGGGCTGGACTTGGAAGGAATCAATTTCCTTTGTGTGGTGTTCACGGTCCTCCTCCTTCCCTCAGGCCGTGTTTTATTGACATGTAAACACATCATTCTCCCTGCCTGTCGTTTTCACAATATCCTTTTAAATGACATGTTTGCTTTTGCCCTCCCTGGCTGGATTGATACATTTTACACAGTGAACTGGAGACTCAGGGTCGATGCAGCTGCTTTCCACTTTGAGTTTAAGGTCTGTGTCTGTCTGTCTGTCCTTGGTAGGTAAACCACGTTTGAGAGGATGTCTGGTTTCATCTGGTTTCCCTCTCAGTCCCACTGGTCTACTTGCACTTGTAGATAACCTGACATAATCCGCTTCAATGTTTCTCTGGGAATATGTCTATCTCACGCATACACCTGTCACCTTTCGACATGCATGTACGCATCGAAGCACACACACACAGTCGTATGGTCAGGTGCCACAAAGAGGGATCTTGGAAAATTACAATTGGCTCAGAATAGGGCAGCACGGCTGGCCCTTAAATATTATTTTTTTATTTTTTTTATTTAACCTTTATTTAACCAGGTAGGCAAGTTGAGACCAAGTTCTCATTTACAATTGCGACCTGGCCAAGATAAGGCAAAGCAGTTCGACACATACAACAACACAGAGTTACACATGGAGTAAAACAAACATACAGTCAATAATACAGTAGAAAAATAAGTCTATATACAATGTGAGCAAATGAGGTGAGATAAGGGAGGTGAAAGGCAAAAAAGGCCATGGTGGCAAAGTAAATACAATATAGCAAGTAAAACACTTGAATGGTAGATTTGTAGTGGAAGAAAGTGCAAAGTAGAAATAGAAATAATGGGGTGCAAAGGAGCAAAATAAATAAATAAATAAATACAGTAGGGGAAGATTATAAATTATAGATGGACTATGTACAGGTGCAGTGATCTGTGAGCTGCTCTGACAGCTGGTGCTTAAAGCTAGTGAGGGAGATAAGTGTTTCCAGTTTCAGAGATTTTTGTAGTTCGTTCCAGTCATTGGCAGCAGAGAACTGGAAGGAGAGACGGCCAAAGGAGGAATTGGCTTTGGGGGTGACCAGAGAGATATACCTGCTGGAGCGTGCTACAGGTGGGTGCTGCTATGGTGACCAGTGAGCTAAGATAAGGGGGGACTTTACCTAGCAGGGTCTTGTAGATGACCTGGAGCCAGTGGGTTTGGCGACGAGTATGAAGCGAGGGCCAGCCAACGAGAGCGTACAGGTCGCAGTGGTGGGTAGTATATGGGGCTTTGGTGACAAAACGGATGGCACTGTGATAGACTGCATCCAGTTTATTGAGTAGGGTATTGGAGGCTATTTTGTAAATGACATCGCCGAAATCGAGGATCGGTAGGATGGTCAGTTTTACGAGGGTATGTTTGGCAGCATGAGTGATGGATGCTTTGTTGCGAAATAGGAAGCCAATTCTAGATTTAACTTTGGATTGGAGATGTTTGATGTGAGTCTGGAAGGAGAGCTTACAGTCTAACCAGACACCTAGGTATTTGTAGTTGTCCACATATTCTAAGTCAGAACCGTCCAGAGTAGTGATGCTGGATGGGCGGGCAGGTGCGGGCAGCGTTCGGTTGAAGAGCATGCATTTAGTTTTACTTGTATTTAAGAGCAGTTGGAGGCCACGGAAGGAGAGTTGTATGGCATTGAAGCTCGTCTGGAGGGTTGTTAACACAGTGTCCAAAGAAGGGCCAGAAGTATACAGAATGGTGTCGTCTGCGTAGAGGTGGATCAGAGACTCACCAGCAGCAAGAGTGACATCATTGACGTATACAGAGAAACGAGTTGTCCCAAGAATTGAACCCTGTGGCACCCCCATAGAGACTACCAGAGGCCCGGACAACAGGCCCTCCGATTTGACACATTGAACTCTATCGGAGAAGTAGTTGGTGAACCAGGCGAGGCAATCATTTGAGAAACCAAGGCTATTGAGTCTGCCGATGAGGATGTGGTGATTGACAGAGTCGAAAGCCTTGGCCAGGTCAATGAATACGGTAGCAAAGTATTGTTTCTTATCGATGGCGGTTACGATATCGTTTAGGACCTTGAGCTTGGCTGAGGTGCACCCATGACCAGCTCTGAAACCAGATTGCATAGCGGAGAAGGTGCGGTCGGATTCGAAATTGTCGGTAATTTGTTTGTTGACTTGGCTTTTGAAGACCTTAGAAAGGCAGTGTAGGATAGATATAGGTCTGTAGCAATTTGGGTCAAGAGTGTCCCGTCCTTTGAAGAGGGGGATGACAGCAGCTGCTTTCCAGTCTTTTGGAATCTCAGACGACATGAAAGAGAGGTTGAACAGGCTAGTAATAGGGGTTGCAACAATTTCGGCAGATCATTTTAGAAAGAAAGGGTCCAGATTGTCTAGCCCGGCTGATTTGTAGGGGTCCAGATTTTGCAGCTCTATCAGAACATCAGCTGACTGGATTTGGGAGAAGGAGAAATGGGGAAGGCTTGAGAGAGTAGCTGTGGAGGGTGCAGTGCTGTTGACCGCGGTAGGGATAGCCAGGTGGAAAGCATGGCCAGCCTTAGAAAAATGCTTATTGAAATTCTCAATTATAGTGGATTTATACATGGAAAGCTAACATTAATAATATGTATGTAAATCTCTCATGGCTCAAAGTGGAGGAGGGATTGACTTCATCACTACTTGTTTTTGTAAGAAGTGTTGACAAGCTGAATGCACCGAGCTGTCTGTTTAAACTACTAGCACACAGCTCAGACACCCATGCATACCTCACAAGAGATGTCACCAGAGGACTCTTCACAATCCCCATGTCCAGAACAGACTATGGGAGGCACTCAGTACTACATAGAGCCATGACTACATGAAACTCTATTCCACATTAGGTAATTGATGCAAGCAGTAGAATAAGATTTAAAAAAAACAGATAAAAATACACCATATGGAACAGCGGGGACTGTGAAGAGACACACACACAGGCACAGACACTCACACACCTGCACCTTAGAGACTATTTTCACCTCAGAGAATATCTGCACCTTATCTGCATTGACTCTCCAGACATAAACCCTTACACACAAGCACAAACACACATGTACACTCACATGCGCACACACACACACACAGTTAACACAGCTGTTCAATAATATACTATTTATTCAACTGTGCGACCAAGACACTATCCACTTTATATTTGTAACATAGTCATACTTGACATAGCACATGAATAGTGTATATCCTATTGTGTAGATATCAGTCTTGTTAGTATGCATACTACATTCCTCTAATGACTTGTTAGTTTTCATTGACCTCTGATTAATATTGTTTGATATTGTAATGCCATGTTGAGGGGCGAGCATGCAAGTATTTCACAGCACCTTTTATACCTGCTGCCAACTGTGTATGTGACAAATTACATTTGATTTGACACACACACAACAACGTGTCGCACAATGTGCTAGTGACACAGACAGAGCAATCTGCTGTGGGAATCTTCGTTGCTGGGCAGTGTTCTCTGTCACTGTCACAGTACAGAGCCATCCCTCTCTCAAACACACGTTCGAACATGAAGGCAAGCATGCGCACACACTCTCCAGAGTCTTAATGTGCTCAGACGGTCCCCACAGAAGACAGCCTACACCCCTCTTTTTCTCTCCATCTTCCTCTCTTTGTTCTGCTCTGTCTGACCCCCTCTCAATCACACACACCCCTCTATCTCTCTCAGAACAGGAATGGCTGTGCCTCCATGATGTCCAGTAGTGAGTCCCTCGTCTTTTTAAAGCACCCTATACGTCTCATCAGACCCTTTCTAAAGACAGCAGGACTACCCCAGCTCTCTGAGGCGTCCAGTTAATTAGCACTGTGCTGACAGACAGACAGACAGACAGACAGGGAAATAAGGGGTTGTCAATGAAAACGCAGCCCTTAATGAGCTAAAAGGTTTGTCTTTGTCACTCAGAGACAGCATGTTTGCTGGGGATGTGGGTGGTGGGACGGACGGAGGGAGGGAGGGACAGTGTCAGAGTCGCCGAAGAGAGAAGAAAAAAGGGAGGTAGAGAGAGAGTCGAATCAAATATACCGTATACCCATTACATGACATCTATCCAACTGTCCCAATAGGTGATGGACAGTGATGTTCACTGTACTTAGACTTGAACAGATTAAAGGATAAACATTTGAAAGTTTATTCTGGGAATTCTTGATTATAGTATTTTAGCTAGAGTAGCTGCAGCAATATCTCACTCTCTACACTCCTCAAAAAAGTGTTCCAAAATGGTTCTTTGCGGAGGGATAGGGTTCTACCAAGAACTGTTTTGATCTGAAGAACACTTTTAGGAAGAAAGAGGTTATTTGTAAGCCAAAGGGTTCTACTTAGAACCTTTAACATCCTAAAAAAAAAAAATTTTTGGAAGAAAGGTTTTTTTGATTCTTTGGAAGGCAAGAATAATTTTTGGGAAGCCAAGAAGGGTTCTTTGGAAGGAAAGAAGGGTTCTATATAGAACCATAGAGTATATCATATTTCCCAGCATGCTCTATTGCATGGTGATTTTCAGAATTGTTTGTTTTAATGTGTTTTTGCATGTACATTGATTGGTTAATACATGTTATGCTACACAAAGATAAATAACATTCATTTTTGTAAACTAAACCAATTTGTTAATAATTTGACTTATTGTACCCATTATAGAGATGGCTGTTCCAGTGTAGATCATTGAGGTAGTATACATTTTCAATCTTCCCTACCATGGCAGTCATTCTCAATGCAGATTGCTGGTGATAGAAAATTCCACTTGTTGGATATCCTAACTCTGGCTGGATTCCAATAGGAATTGCACATCACTTTGCAAGCCAACATAATGTGACTTGCAAGCCTGATGTGGCCTGTAAACCAGGAGTTTTCTGACACCACTGTGTTAGGGTATAAGTGTTAGGGTATAACTAGGCCCTCAATGAAAGGCGTTATGATATACTGTATGGTTCTACATAGCACCTTCTAAGACTGTACGGAAGCTCAATTATCACCTGAAACAATTATCCCTCCTGCTATTCTCCTGTTACTGTTCTGTCAGATTTTCTATCACCACACACACCTCAGCCCTGTCCTGTCCAGTTCTGTCCAGCCCTGTCCTATCCAGTCCTGACTTGTCCTCCCATACACAGTAATAATCACCTCTAAGCATGGGTAAGAGCTCTAATCCTCTGGGAACACACAGCAGGCTGCCAGCCGTCCCCACTTCCCCCTCACCGCGTGTCACCGCGTCCCTTTGCTCAGCTCAGCCAGTCTCGGAGGCCTTAGGTTTATCTCTGACAGCCACATTGGACCCAACACAAAGCCGACTTGTAATTGACAGGGTGGCAGGAGGGATAGGGTGTAGGAGGGTGGGAGGTATCTATCAACCCCTGATAAACGTTCATTAGAAATGCGGTGGTTTGGTACTAGGAAAAAGTATTTCTGAACAGACATTTGTGCTGCCATGTGCATTATTGTGCTTGTGACTGTCTGTGAACTAGCGCACACTTCTCTTTGGGTGTGTGTGATCGCTCATCACAACATTATCTGTTGCGCACCCACCCCCACACACACACACACACACACACACACACACACACACACACACACACACACACATACACACACACACACACACATGTATATATTCATGGCTCTCTGCCACCAGTAAAGTATTTAGGGGTGGATATTACTCTTTACCTCTGGCTGGCAGCTCTGTGTTGAACTGTTGTAGGGGGTGAGCTGGATGCGCAGGGCATGCCTGAGGCAGCAAAGAAACTTCTCTACATCTCTGTCGACTTAAGTACCCCTGCTCTCATCCTTTCCTCGTTCTTCATCTCCCTTTCCTTGCTATCACTCTTTCTCTTTTTCATGCTGTTTAGGGACTTCAGTCAGTATTTCTGTTCTCTCTCTCGCTCTCTTCCTCTCTCTTTCTCTCTCTCTCTCTCTCTCTCTCTCTCTCTCTCTCTTCCTCTTTCTCTCGCTGTCTACTCTCGCTCTTCTCTCTTCTACTTTTCATATTTAGTCATTTAACAGGCACCCTTATCCAGAGTGACTTGCAATCAGTGCATTGATCAACTAAAGGTAGGTAAAACATCACATATCACAATTATTGCAATTGTGACTTTCTTCAAAATAGTCCCTTCTCTCTGTCCTCCAGTCGTGCTGCCCCGTCGGCTGAGTTCTCAGTGGACCGTACTCGTCATCTGATGTCCTTCCTCACCATGCTGGGGCCCAGCCCTGACTGGAACGTGGGGCTGTCTGCAGAGGACCTCTGCACCAAGGAGTGTGGTTGGGCCCAGAGGGTTGTCCAAGATATGATCCCCTGGGATGCAGGCACTGACAACGGGGTCACCTATGAGGTCAATGAACCCCTCAAAATGTCACCACTACACGCTCTAATATTCACAAGCCCCAGACATCACACATCACTCACACTACCTACTGTATAAAATCACACGTTCTTATAGGGCTGGGAGTTCCCAGGGACCTCACGATACCATATTATCACGATACTTAGGTGCCGATATGATATCTATTGCGATTCTCATGAATCTATATGTATTACTATTCGATACTGCAATGCGATGTTCCAAAAATATGTCTGCTGCAGAGGGACAAGAGAGAGCCATGAGAAAACGACTTTTGATCAGTCATGGAAATAAAAGTGCTGAAAACAAATTAATTCAGTATTTAAAAAGAAGATGGAGAACAAACTTTGATGGAGAAATACTGGGATTTTGGTGCATGTACAGCCGACTAACACATAAATAATATTAAGATATTGTCACAAATAATATTGCAATACACTGAGTGTATAAAACATTAGGAACACCTTTCTAATATTGAGTTGCACCCCCTTTTGCC
This sequence comes from Salmo trutta, assembly GCF_901001165.1. Classification (NCBI taxonomy): domain Eukaryota; kingdom Metazoa; phylum Chordata; class Actinopteri; order Salmoniformes; family Salmonidae; genus Salmo; species Salmo trutta. Next base: position 22,563,059 of record NC_042985.1, read on the forward strand.
CTCAGAACTGCATCAATTCATCAGGGCATGGACTCTACAAGTGCCTGGCACCTACTACCATACCCCGTTCAAAGGCACTTAAATATTTTGTCTTGCCCATTCACCTTCTGAATGGTACACATACACAATTGGCGTGTCTTTGGCATCATTAAACTGAAGACATGTTTATCAAATTTACATTTACATTTTAGTCATTTAGCAGACGCTCTTATCCAGAGCGACTTACAGTAGTGAATGCATACATTTCATACATTATTATTTATTTTTTCCCGTACTGGTCCCCCGTGGGAATAACTCTGTAATTATTATTATGCGATTAAACTGATTAATTGTGTAACTGTAATTAACTAGAAGGTCGGGGCACCAAGGAAAATATTCAGATTACAAAGTTATAATTTTCCTAATATAACTTTCAGATATTATAATATCTGATCGATTCGTCTCCTCATTAATGATGTGTTAGTTTACCTCACGTTAGTCTCATTCCAAACGTCGTAAATTGTTGGTTATCTGCACGAACCCAGTCTTCACTATGAGTCATCCATACATCAATTGTCTTAAAATCATTTATTTACTAAACTAAATAATTCACAGAAATGCATAAACAAACAGATATGGTTACAAGGAAATTATAGGAAAATGTGCCCTAGTGGGCTAAACCGGCATGGTGGCTTGTTACACAAAGAAAGGGGGTTGGGCTTGAATGAAAGAGCGGGAAGACTGAGGAACACAGAAACAGCTTTGCTATCGTAAATACAGAATCTTATAAATTCTAAATTACCGCCCATTTGGAAAAGGAAAATGCAATAAATATTTACTCTGAGCTGCGCTTCGGTAGGTTGGTCATAGATGCTGGCCGTGTTGGCCAACAGAGATCTTCCTGTCCTCGGAAGAATGTCACTGGTGGTAAATTGGATACGTTGTAGTATCTTCGTTGTGTGTTAGATTGGATCCGTCGTCCGTCCTTTCCTAGCCCACGTCTACAGCGGCCGCTGCTAACTCAACGGCTAGGAAGTATCACTTCTGTAGTGAATAAGGGTTCAAAGTTCATACCATTCGCAACCAAAGCTCACGCCGAGGTTGGCTTAGTTCTGTACTTGACATGTGAGTCCTTTTAACGCAGAGGCTGCAGACCTCACGTACCCGGAACAGACTGATTACGTTTTCGTCACTGACTTATATAGTGGCGAGGGGAGAAGGGTGTGTTTCATCGTTTATAACCCCTGTCTCTTCACAGGGGGGGGGCACTGATTGGTCAGGGCTCTTTCCTTATGAAAACCCAATTCTCTCATTTGGAAGCTAAAATTACATTTAAACTCCTAACAAACAGTTTCAATATCAAAAATTTAAATTGCACAACAATTCCATGTGAATCTGATAACTAGAATGTGTAGACTTTCCCAGGTACAGTTTATGTCGTCCTGTCATCAGTCATAATGTCTCAGATGACAACCGAACTGACATCCATACTCATTAAGTACCAACGCATATTTCCAACTGGTTCTATTACCAAAATATGGTTCCTTTCCCCCCACTTGTTTGATGTTCCCAGACTCTCTATATTTAACAAAGGCTATTCAAAAGTCCTTCAGTAGAGTCAGAGAGAGAGGGGAAGGGAGAAAGGTATTTATGGGGGTCATAAACCTTACCCACAGGCCAACGTCATGACACAATCCATGTCTCAATTGTCTCAAGGCTTAAAAATCCTTCTTTAACCTGTTTCCTCCCCTTCATCTACACTGATTGAAGTGGATTTAAGTGACATCAATAAGGTGCTATAGCTTTCACCTAGATTCACCTGGTCAGTCTGTCATGGAAGAGCAGGTGTTCCTAATGTTTTGTACACTCTGTATATATGTCAATATTTTTTTTTTTCCGTATGGGCAGACTGGTTGAGGAGAGTCTATGACTGTGCTGTGTGAGATCACAGATAGACCTTTGGCTGATCCCTGGGAGTTCACAGACGAACCTGTTGAACTGTTACTCCCCTGTTTGATTTGGCATCGCCCCACCAATGACCTTACTCATATCAAATGTCTGGAGCCTCAGACATACTTACAGTGTACTTGGGTGGAAGAAAGAACAAGTTGTGTAAGAACCGGTCAAGAGTTATGAAATGAGGTTGTAGAGTGTTTTATTATTGAACGGTGTCTATATATTTTAGTGGTCTCTGTTGTTTCAGGAAGCCTGAAGTTGACGTTTGGAGTTGTTAAAACAGCTCCTGGTAACCTCCTGTGGTGTTCTCTCTCACTGTGTGACTCTGCTCTCCACTGGTGTGAAACAGTAGGATGTATGTAGTGATGTAGCAACCACATTCTATACATTGTAATGGAGGGTTATGCCTGACACATAACATATCAGAAGTTCACAGGTGTGAAAGATTTTGATCACCATAACACAACAGCACTTTACGAAGTTACATGTCAACCCTTTATGTTCAGACTAATGGATGGCTAGTGGATGGCTTGTTTTCCAGTGTTGTGCCTTCAGAAGCCATGTGGCTGTGTTTGCTGTGTTAGCCCCTGGCTAGCAGACGTTTGCTGCAGACTAATGACAACAGTTTCACCACATAACCCCATAACCCACAGTGTCCCTGACCCAGATCTATGGATTCATGTTGTTTTAGTGGATGTGGCTTTGTGACTAGTATAATCTAGGTTTGCCAGTCTTAGGAGGCCGTATGTTATTTGTGCTGGGACAAGACTATATTATAGACGTGTTGTATACCTCCATATTGCACATGAAGAGACCAATTGCAACCTTTCAAGGTTATCTGCAAATACATATTTTATCACTGATATCATGACACTGTTCCTCAATACTACAATGGAACACATATTGACATGAAAAGCACAGTCATGTATCTATGTTGACTCTTCATATGTGTGTGTGTTCTGACCTCCAGTCTCCCAACAAGCCCACAGTCCCTCAGGAGAAGATCCGCCCCCTGACTAGCCTGGACCACCCCCAGAGCCCCTTCTACGACCCTGAGGGGGGCGCCATCACCCCCGTGGCCAGGGTAGTAGTGGAGCGCATCGCCCGAAAGGTCTGTTCATCCAATCATCTCTCTCCACTCTTTCCGTTCCTTTTGCTGCTAAATCTCTCCCACTTTTGTTGCCTCGATCCTCTTTCTTTGCTCACTTCACTTCCTATTTCCATCCTCTTTCTGTCTCACACTCTACTCACTCCTCTTGTTCTTTCCCTCCAGCTGTCACCAACACAACCTGATTTCATGACTGTCAAGGAATGTTTGAGGTTGGCTCTAAGATCTCGAAGCGGTTACAAACGTTTGATTATCTGGCTGTGTTCATAACGTTGTTTCGGTATACGATTTGAAATGAGAAGGTAAACAGCACAATGGAACATATTGGTGTATTGAACTAGAAATGTCAACTTCAAATCTTCAAACACTGAGAGGAAGAGAGATATTTTCAGTCTGAGAAGAAAGTAACTTTATTTTAAATCCCTCTGCATTGTTCCAGTGTCTAACTGTAGATGTTGTGGGTCAATACAGCTGTAGATATAGATGTTAGTTGTATAGGTGCAGTTTGAAGAGAACAGGTGTTGAACAGTGATGTAAATGTCAGTGGACTATAGCATTTACACAGCATCCAGCCTGGTAGACTCAACTGGAATCTCTCCATCTACTCTATTATAGCCTTTGTCAATCTATTGATCCTCACACACTGAAGCATGCAGGTACAAGCACACACGTGCACGCACGCACAATCGCACACACACAGCAACGCCCCCAGCCCCACACACACACCCTATCACTCTGATCGTTTGTCACTTGCCCTAAGCGGACCTCTGTTGTTATGACAGCTGAATGCCATTATCAGCATGTCCCCATATCACCTCCCCGTTCGCTAGAAAGACAGATAACTAAATACGCTAGCTAGATAGCGACAACGTGTGTGTATCTGTGAGCTCCAGCAAAGGTGAGAGGATGCATCAGCTGACCTCCCTGTTTACCCCCTTCTCTGTCTGATAGCCGCCAGAGGCAAACGGAGGATCTTATCACAACAGAGTGGTATGTATTCCACAACGCAGGCCTGTGTTTCTCTGTCCGCAGGGAGAGCAGTGCAACATCGTGCCTGATAACGTGGACGACATTGTGGCTGATATCGCCCAGGAGGAGAAAGAAGAAGGTCTGTGTCTCTCTTTATCTCTCTCTCCCCTCTGTGTCCCTGTATCTCCCCAACTCTGCCAACAAAGGTTGTAATAGAGGAGCGATAAGCAAGAGAGAGGAGAAAGGCATGTCTCTCTCTCTCTCTCCCTCTCTCTCTCTCTCTCTCTCTCTCTCTCTCTTTCTCCCTCTTCCCATCTCCAGGCGTGGGAGATTAGAACCAGAGCTTGAGAAACAGTAGAATTAGTTAACCCAGCTCAGCATAATCGTCCTCCATGTTGCCTTTTATTTCTCTCTCTCTCATGGGAAAGCTGCACAGATGGAATCATAAGCAGATTTGATCAGTAGTGGCATTTTCAATAAATCAATACTGCTGCAGTTGAGATTCTTCCAAGTGAATTGTCGATCCTTAACATGTCCCAGGGACATACGTGTTTGATTTGATTTGAGTCAGATCAGTGTTTCAATAGCACATTACTTAGTGAGGAGGGGCTTAGGCACTCAACACACACCTGAGGAAAAACATAACTAGTTATGACTTTGAACGTTTGTGTTTATGCCCTTCATTTGATGGATGTCTTTCTCCTCTCTCTCTCTCTCTCTCTCTCTCTCTCTCTCTCTCTCTCTTCCTCTAAACCCTCCCCTCCTCTGCCACCCTTTCTCCCCCCTCCCTCCCTCTCTCTGTCTTGCTCTCTCTCTCTCTCGTTCCCACTTTCCCTCCCTTCAGACGACACTCCAGAGACGTGTATCTACTCCAACTGGTCTCCCTGGTCAGCCTGCAGCTCAGCCACCTGTGACAAGGGCAAGAGGATGAGACAGAGGATGCTGAAGGCCCAGTTGGACCTCAGTGTACCCTGTCCTCACACCCAGGACTTTGAGCCCTGCATGGGGCCCGGCTGCAGCGACGAGGGTCAGTATGTTGGATGTACTAGGCAGCTCATGAGACATGGCGGGGTTTCGAACAAAGGTTAACCTGAGATTTACAAGACTGTGTTAGCCTCCTGAGCTAAAGCCGATATGAACCACCCCCGTTACACAAATGTATATTGACATGAACAGATATACTACAATACAATCTAGGATAGAATCTGGAAATGTGTATTTCTTGTTGCTGTCTTGGTGTATAAACACCCATCTAAAAACAAACTTCAACATCCGACCACCAAGTCCCTTTATAAAGCTCTTGGAGCTTTATTAGTGTGGACGTCATCTTTGTTAGCATTTCATAGGTTATTGCAAAGAAGACAGGGAAAGGTAAAATCTGGTTTGCAAAGAAAACAGGGAAAGATAAAATCTGGTTTACTGCAGGTCTTTATTGGTGTTGGGTCATCGATAAAGCCCCCAGCTCGTTTGTAGCTCAGCCAATAAAGTTGTAGCAGCATAGAGGTGAGAGGGACACTGTGTTTCTGAGACAAGCCTATAAAATGTGTAATGGGCTAAAGCTGCTGGGAGGCCACAGTGGATACTAAGGCTTTATTAAAAGACACATAACAAGTTATGAGAATACACACAGCGGCGTCACGTCTTTGCTGCTTGCAGTGAAAGACTAATGAATAATAAAATAGGCTTGTGTGTGTGTGTGTATGTGTGTGTGTGTGTGTGTGTGTGTGTGTGTGTGTGTGTGTGTGTGTGTGTATGCATCAGTGTGTGTATGCATGGGCTCTCACACAAACACACACACACACACACACACACACACACGTGGGCTCTTACTCTGGGCTCTTATTCATGTTTTGCTTATTATTAATGATCCATTAATGATTTGCTCATCTTATTAATGATGAGCTTCTTTATTGAGCAGAGCTTAATGAGTCTTTCAGTCTGGAGAGGGAGGGTTTAGATATAAATCCATGTGAGTCTCACCCAGAACGACTCTTATCCTCCCTCCCTCCCACCTGAACATAATGCAACAACAGCAGGGGGTTGTTATTAATGAGGAGAAACATGTCTGTTGCATAAATGTGTTCACAGCTTATGCATTTTCAAAGCTCTTGGGTAACACTGTGGGTACAGGCGTATTGGTACAATCTCTTGGGTAACACTTTGGGTACAGGCGTACTGGTACAAGCTCTTGGGTAACACTTTGGGTACAGGCGTACTGGTACAATCTCTTGGGTAACACTTTGGGTACAGGCGTACTGGTACAAGCTCTTGGGTAACACTGTGGGTACAGGCGTACTGGTACAAGCTCTTGGTAACACTGTGGGTACAGGCGTACTGGTACAAGCTCTCAGTAACACTGTGGGTACAGGCGTACTGGTACAAGCTCTTGGTAACACTTTGGGTACAGGCGTACTAGTACACGCTCTTGGGTAACACTTTGGGTACAGGCGTACTGGTAAAAGCTCTTGGGTAACACTTTGGGTACAGGCGTACTAGTACACGCTCTTGGGTAACACTTTGGGTACAGGCGTACTAGTACACGCTCTTGGGTAACACTTTGGGTACAGGCGTACTGGTACAAGCTCTTGGGTAACACTGTTACAGGTGTACTGGTACAAGCTCTTCTAATGGCCATGAGCTGACATAGATGCTCATAGTCTCCTATTGTCTTATTATGATAAATGAGACTAACAGGAGGTCCTATAATGTAGATGCATCATACACTGGTTGATTATATAAAGTGTGATGTAGCTACTAACACTGTAAGGACATTAAAATCCTGAATGCAACTCAAATGCCATAACTGGCTGTGACCTTCTGCCCTTTGCCCCCGACCTCCCAGAAGGGTCCACCTGCACGATGTCAGAGTGGATCACCTGGTCTCCGTGCAGCATGTCATGTGGGATGGGCCTGCGGTCCCGGGAACGCTACGTCAAGCAGTTCCCTGACGATGGCTCTGTGTGTACCTTGCCTACTGAGGAGAACGAGAAGTGTATTGTGAACGAGGAATGCAGTGAGTAGCTTTAACCCCTGAAATCAATGGTTCACAAAGTCATTTATCACAAACATCGCTGCATTTAAACGTTTTTGTTTATAATCAGGTAAACAAACATTTTCCGAGGTATAGAAAACTTTTGATTAATCTGTGTATGCGCTTTTCATACAAACAAATCTATGTATTTCTATGCTGTAGATAAATGAGGCTCATTGTGTGCATCAATTCTCAGTGGAAGGGCATCTGCTAAATTATTCAAATGTACTGTTCAAACTATTAGGATGATGTATAATTATGCGTGATTACAGGACAAAGTAATGCATATGTGGATTAAGTTCTGTCTCTCCCATTGAACACACCCACTCCCCCTCTCTTCCTCTCCCCCACCCCCCCTCCTCTTCCCTCTCCCTTTCTCATTCCCTCCTCCTCTTCCCTTCCCCCTCTCCGCCTTTTCCCCTCTGATCCCCCCTCTCTTCAGCACTCAACAGTTGTCTGGTGACAGAGTGGGGTGAGTGGGACTCCTGCAGTGCCACCTGTGGGCTGGGCATGAAGAGAAGGGAACGCATGGTGAAGATGCCTCCCCCAGACGGCTCCATCTGTGGGGCTGAGGTGCTGGAGGTGGAGAAGTGCATGATGCCAGAGTGTCGTGAGTAACACACACACACTCCCGCACGCACACACACACACACACACACACACACACACACACACACACACACACACACACACACACACACACACACACACACACACACACACATAAGCATATGCAGGCTTATACAAACACACACACACACACACACAGTCACACACAGATAAGCATATGCAAGCTTATACAAACAAACACACACATGCACACACACGCTCATCTGCACACACACATGAACACTTGTACAAACGTACACCCACACTAACACTCACACACCACAACAAATGCCAACCAGATGAAATCAGATAGACACTGATGTTGTGTGTGTCCTGTGTGCACAGACACCATCCCCTGTATGCTGTCTCCGTGGTCTGACTGGAGTGACTGCAGTGTGACGTGTGGGAAGGGCATGCGGACGAGGCAGCGCGTGCTCAAGTCTCCTGTGGAGCTGGGAGAGTGTACAGAGGACCTGGAGCAGGTGGAGAAGTGCATGCTGCCAGAGTGTCGTAAGGAACATTCACACACACGCACACACACATTGGAGTGAATCTACTTTCTTCATGTGTGGACACACCAACTGAAACAGTACTGCACATGTGTAATTCATAATAATGCTGATTAGTATCTTCATTGTGCAACCGAGCATCCGTCTGCTTATAATACACTCTCTATCATATCCACATGCACACACACACCACAAACACACTTAAAACACACTTGGCTTGTTAGTGTGTTCACATCTGTTTGACATCTGCGTTAGGGGTGCCCATAGTCTCATCTCCAGCCCAAACTCTCCCAGATAGGGTTATCATGAGAATACCCTGGTGGGGTATTAGCAGGTTTATATGAGAGGGAACATTGGAACCCAGAAGTGCCCATGTGCTCTCACATTTAAGCCTGACTTAATAGGTTATATATATATTCTAGTCAGGTACGAGACTGGCAGACACATTACCATAGGAAAATACTCTCTTTCTCCTCTCCTTTCTTCTGTTCCCTAGAAAATGAGGGAGCTAATTTAAGGGCTGTATTGTGAAGAATGGGATTAAAAGGCAGAAATAACCAGCTTTAACTTTGGCAGACATGTCATTGTATTGCGGTGAAAAAGCTTGTTAACTGGCCTTCCTTCAGTCTTAGTGAGGGTATAAAGCTGGCCGTATTATTCTGGGCAGCCCTAATCATCCTTACAGTTCGTAAGAATGTTCTCGTTATGGACATAAGTCAGAGAATTTGTTTCCAGGGGATTCATATTGTGTTATGTTTAGAACAAGGAACACTAATGCAAAGTCATGACGTGTATCTTCAAGCTTTCTTCCCATATTAACTCTTCACCTTTCTTACTCCACCCTGTCCCCCTCTTCATTATCTCCCATCCCCCTCTCTTCTGTCTCTCTCTCTCGCTCTCTATCCCCCCTTTCTCTCTCCTCTCCATCGCTCTCTCTCACTCCTCTCCATCTCTCTCTCTCTCTCTCTCTCGCTCGCTCTCTCTCTCTCTCTCTCTCTCTCTCTTTACAGCGACAGACTGTATGGTGTCAGAGTGGACGGAGTGGTCTGAGTGTAACAAATCCTGTGGTAAAGGTCACATGATCAGGACACGCATGGTGAAGCTGGAGCCTCAGTTCGGAGGGGACTCGTGTCCAGAGACTGTACAGAGGAAGAAGTGTAAGATCAGGAAGTGTAACCGCGGCGGTGGCCAGGGACAGGTCAACAGCGACGAGAAGAAACGACGCAAGGAGGCGAGGGAGAAGAGGAGGAGCAAACAGGGGGGTCGACAGGGGGAGGAGACCACGTCGACCGCTGAACACCCAGGTTGGTGGGACTCATTATCACCACCTTAACCATTGTCAGCAGCAGTGTTATAGTCATTATCATTTGCATAATCATCAACGATGTAATCATCATCACTGTCATCACAAATCATAGCAAGCTAAATCATAGAGTGTGGATACATGCACACAATAATGTGATTATTGTGGATAGTCAGATTAATATAATAGTTTGATTAAAACGTTTACATGCTTGGCATGAAGATTTTCCCTATTAATTCTGTTTACATGGACACATCTGAAATCAGGCTACCTGATGGCACCCTGATATGTGTAGAAAATCTTCAATGGTAAAAGATTTACCACAGCGAACATGTTATTGTTGGGAAGCATATTTGATTCTGAGTTGGGACATATAAAGTTTGTTTGTGAAAACTACTTCTAAGACACGTACATTCAGTTGTTCCGAACACACTTTACTCGCTCTAAAGAGGGAGGCTCACTCGGCTGGTGCTATCACATTCACAGATCAAATACACCGCTGGCACGCCGATTAAGGTGTTTACATGTCCTAATAATTAACAAAACAATTGCTCAGAAAACCAGATGTTTTAATCGGCGTATGCGTACTTCTTTGACTTTCCCCCGATTAAGATAAGCAGAGTAATGTGTTTACCTGACTATTGTATAATCTACCTACTGCCATGATCAGTTTAATATTCCATTATTAGTGTGCATGTAAATGTACTCATAGAAAACTAAATCACAGTCAGTTTTGATAGTCATTATCTTCAATATGATCATTGCTATTCTTTAACAAGGAACAAATGTCCATGAAAATGTATAAAATGTCTTTCTCCATGCCTTCTCTCTCGTTCTCTTTCTCTCTGGTCAGGCTGTAAGATGAGGCCATGGTCCAGCTGGACGGACTGTACCAAGCTGTGTGGCGGGGGGATTCAGGAGCGGCTCATGACAGCCAAGAGGAGGCTTAAGAGTGCCCAGCTCCCCAGCTGCAAGGACAGGAAGGAGATCCGAGCGTGTAACGTGCACCCCTGCTAGATGGACCAAGTTGGGCGGGACGGGATGGGATGGGTACGGAGTGGGTGGAGGTTGCCCATAAACACTGGTGTGAGGTCAGTTGTTTTCCCCTCTGACAGTTCAGGTTAGGTTTGGGGATTGTAAGCTGATCCTAGATCTGTGCCTATGGGCAACTTGGTTATGGGACGGAGAGTGAGGTGGCATAGTGTCACTCAATGACCCAATGCACTCTGTTTTGGACTGGCATGGACCTTAATCTCTCTTGGTTTAATCCAGGGCTGAGTCTGAATATTCTAGATTGGGGAAGGTACACTGGTTCTGTATACACCTCTATCTAGTCAGAGTTTGGAAAGAGTTTAGAAAATTCTGAAATTACCCATCCTTCAAGGTCAAAGGTCATGTGTTATTTTACAAGGAGGAAGGAAGGAATTCCCTTGGTCTCTTCTCGAGCCTAAAACAAACAGCCATTTCGAGAGAGGATCTTGGCTTCCCAAAATAATGCCTAGCATCTGATGAACCTGACTGATTTTCCTCTGTTCATAAATTAACTAGCTCTGTTACATATAGGATTCTTCTGCAAAATTACTGTAAACTTGTTGTGGTATAATATTCTTGAATAATGATAATGTTGAAAACACCAATTGATTTAATAAGAGATAGTACTGTTAGGCTATATCCTGTAGTATCCTCTTTGGTAGTGTATATTATCCCAGAACTTAAAGCACAGTTACCCAGCCATTCCAGCATTTTATAATCCTTCAGAAAAAAAAGATGTTTCTAGGATCAAGAAATCTCCTGTATGACTTTTTACTCAGCTGTACTACTGTTCATGTAGACACACCGCAATGGAAATCTCTATGATTTTGTGCATTGTTATTATAAGATACATTTTTTTTGTTTGTTTTTTTGCTGTGGATTTTTTGATAAGAATATCACCCGAGAGTCTTACCAAAGTCTTGTGTAGATGTTTTTTACGTGTCTTTACGTCTCTTTTTCCTCTGCTCCTCTAACATATTAATATTTTGGAATATATCACCTTTACAATAAAAGTAAATGTTAGAAGTTGTCATACAGATGTTTATTTTTCTTTGAATACCATTTATATTGAGGTAAATGTATTATATTACTTTGAGGTCCATGTTCATGTCAGCGTTCACATACCATACATAAACCAGTGCACTTCATACTCTTGGCCACTAGATGGAGACTATAAGCTGATTAGAAGTGAGTTCCTTTTAATTTTTAATTTTTTTTATTTCACCTTTATTTAACCAGGTAGTTGAGATACAGTCAATAATACAGTAGGAAAAGTCTATATACAGTGTGTGCAAATGAGGTAAGATAAGGGAGGTAAGGCAATACATAGGCCATGGTGGCGAAGTAATTACAATATACCAATTAAACATTGGAGTGATAGATGTGCAGAAGATGAATGTGCAAGTAGAGATACTGGGGTGCAAAGGAGCAAGATAAATAAATAAACACAGTATGGGGATGAGGTAGTTGGATGGGCTATTTACAGGTGGGCTATGTACAGGTGCAGTGATCTGTGAGCTACTCTGACAGCTGGTGCTTAAAGCTAGTGAGCGAGATATGAGTCTCCAGCTTCAGTGATTTTTGCAGTTCGTTCCAGTCATTGGCAGCAGAGAACTGGAAGGAAAGGCGGCCAAAGGAGGAATTGGCTTTGGGGGTGACCAGTGAGATATACCTGCTGGAGCGTGTGCTACGGGTGGGTGCTGCTATGGTGACCAGTGAGCTGAGATAAGGCGGGGCTTTACCTAGCAAAGACTTGCAGATGACCTGGAGCCAGTGGGTTTGGCGACGATTATGAATCGAGGGCCAGCCAACGAGAGCGTACAGGTCGCAGTGGTGGGTAGTATATGGGGCTTTGGTGACAAAACTGATGGCACTGTGATAGACTGCATCCAATTTGTTGAATAGAGTGTTGTAGGCTATTTTGTAGATGACATCGCCGAAGTCGAGGATCGGTAGGATGGTGAGTTTTACGAGAGTATGTTTGACAGGTAGAGTCAGTAAACCAGTAGGTGCCCATCTAAGCCTGTGCCATTTCAATACACTTTGGTCATACATAGTACTGTAACAGCATACTTGACTATCATGACTCATTTTTCTCAACCCACAACCAGAAATATGTGAGTGCCTAGGTAGGGAGCTGCAAAGCAGCACAGTAACACTGGTCTGCAAAAGGGTGAGCTTCCTGGTGGTGCAGTACATACACACATTGACCAGACGGTGGCAGAAGATGCCTATTTAGTGTTGAGCCTTGAGGTGTTGAGGGTTTTATGTTTTTAGACTTCAGGCAACACTGTGATTAATGCTGAGTGCGTGTAAAAGTCCACATATTAGGCCACTTCACTCTGTCAGAAATGTATGGAAATCCAACATCAGTCTCATACAGTGAGACATGTGCCTCGTCCCATCAACGTTTGGCCCTAAACAGTCACGAGGGCCATGCTCAGTATCCAAACATTAGGAAACGCTGTAGATAGAAATGTCATGAATAGAGCTGACATGATTCCTTGTTATACATGTCAGAGAGGCATGTTTGTTCTACATGCTATATTTCTACATGCTATCTGAAAGTTGCACAACATTGTGCCTTGCTGAATGCACCCAGGTTGCTCATAGTCTGAGCTCGTCTTCTAAAGATATTCACAGTGACACAATCAGGGACAGTTAGTTGCCAGCTTTGCTCATTAAAGCAACATGCTTTGGTTTCAATTTGTGTCTCCATTAAGTGCTATTTCCCTTAAACCAAGCAGAGGTAAAGAGAGGGGAAATAAGTGAACAGATATGTCATGCACTGGCGGCCATCTTGAAGAAAATATTTAAATCAGTCTGACTCGACCTTTGACAGCCTGGGGGATATGATGGTGTCCTATGGGTGTTGGAATTCAGAGGGAAAAGGTGAACAATGCAACACAAACACACTTTACAATGATTTACACAATGCCATTGCCATAACAACCACACATTGGTTTCACACTGCAGCTTTGGGAGACTTCCAACATGAATTGTCAAGGTGATATCTGCTGACATATACATTAAATATCCATGGTGATAGTGGCTAAATGGGAGAAGAGAGATGTGATATAAAGAGTTGCATAAGATCGTTGTTGCCGTCTTTGTAGTCAGATGAGTGATGCTGTTGATGTGTGAGTGTGCGTGCGTGTTTGCATGTGTGTGTGTGTGAGTGAGTGAGAATGCAGCACACGGCGACTCGTCTCAAAGTGCTGCCCCCGGACCTCATCAGGCCTCGTTTTTTGCATTCACTGTTGCCACAGCAACCACTCACAGCAGATCATAAGCAGCTCTCCAGGACTCGCCACTGCGGGCCTATTTGAATCGTTGCCCATAGTAAATAAGGGTGGTGCTACAGCTTTACACACACAGACTGAGGGCAGTGCAGTAGTCGACTGTGTGGGAGGGTTCTAGAGTGCCCACAAGGCATCCATCAACATGAACTGTCTCTTCTCTGACAGAGGGATGGCTTTCTTGCTTCTCTCTACCTTCTCTCCCTGTTGGCAACAAGGCAGGATAGGTGGGCTCAAAATAGATGTGATGTCTACCTCTCTATCTCAGACTGCCTTTAGGCTACTGCTGGTGAGAGCTCAAGTCGACTGATGAAAAACTTTGAGTCCAATGAGAAGTATTGCTTCAGTATGTTAAGTGCTCTGTGGTATAAACATTGATAAAGCTGCTAATAGGAAAAGCCTCCTTTGTGCTGCAATGGCACTGCATAATGCATGGTGAGACTCTTTACATTCCTCTGCATTCCTTTGCATTGAAAATCACTCTGATTGACTTATGGTGTAAAATGACTGTGCATAGTGTGAAATTGGCATGAATAGTTTTACATTTATATTAACAGTAGAGAGACTGAAACAGTCATGTGGAAATGGAGCTGGAAGAAACCTAATAGTAAATCTTCCCTACCATCATGATGCTGTACTTGTAATTGATGACTTATGGTGATATATCATCGCAGAGTAATCTAAAACATTCATTATGAGGCATTTAATATGAAATACATATCTTCCCCGGGGTCCTTTGGTGTTATTTGAATAATAATTGTGCGCATTGAGATTCAGGCAATAAAGTGTTTCGGTCCTGCATCTTTTTTCAGTATCTTTCCGAAAACAAATCTAAATAAACCCAACACTTGTTTTAAAACACAGCAGGTGGCTGCTCGTACATATGGAGCTTGTACAATTCCTGATATGGAGTCAGTTAGAAAATGTCAAAAGCCCTAGAGCTGAAAGCAATAACTGTTGCTATAGGAGCTGTGATAACACATTGTGATACGGTTTTATTTAACTACCACACAAAGCGGAACCTAGTAGATAAGCAATGGAATTCCAATTTGGCCAATTGCATTATGCAAGTGTTACATGCTTTCAGTGAATATTAATGTGAATACTAATTTATGACCAAACATAGCTATTCTTATTGGGAACTTGTATGAGCTCTGGTAAAATATATCAAATGATTGGAAACCTAATATTACAGGTATTTTACAGTATAAGCACCTTATACCCTCTCATTTGGCAAATGTGTATTTTCTTTCATTCTCATTTAATGGGTGTCTGAATTCTCTTTTTAGCTGCAGTGATCAGAATAGCTTGAGCTGCAGAAGCATGGCATGGAAAGGGTTAACCACATACACATCTCAGTTTAGTGTGGCTAAAAGGAGAGATGTGTCTCTGAGATAATTGTCCTGTGATCTGCCTCACACTCAAATCAGCCCACTTGCTGACAGACTGCTGACAGACTGCTGACAGACTGCTGACAGACTGCTGACAGACTGCTGACAGACTGCTGACAGACTGCTGACAGACTGCTGACAGACTGCTGACAGACCGCTGACAGACCGCTGACAGACCGCTGGCAGACCGCTGACAGACCGCTGACAGACCGCTGACAGACTGCTGACAGACTGCAAGAGGAAAGAGAGAGAAAGAAAAGGAAAATAAAAAACAATAACTTGATTTTCAATTTTCAAACTGCATTGGGAAATACAGCAGCTCCTTCCTTCCCTGGCCAGGCTCTCCATCCATCTGGACAAGGAGTCAGAGGAAATCTAAGATTTCATAAACCAATAAGCCAGGGTAGTAGAAATCAATACAAAGACCAGACCTCCAGAAGCTCTTTTCCACAAATGTATAGACCTCAATTGGGCTCCATGGCAGTGATATAGTCATATAGGGAGGGGAGGTGATGTGGGGAGTACTGAATACGGCTGTTGATATTAATATTGGTGCATATGAAGAGTGATATGTGGCATGGCAGAACAAGGCCGATGTCTATAGACTGACACAGAGCTACTGAGCTGCAATGCCATAATTTAATGCCAGTGGTGTAAAGTACGTCGTTTTTTGGTATCTGTGCTTTACTTTACTATTCATATTTTTGACGATTTTTACTTTTAATCCACTACATTCCTAAAGAAAATAATGTATTTTTTACTCCATACATTTTCCCTGACCCCCAAAAGTAAATTTTGAATGCTTAGCAGGACAGGAAAATGGTCCAATTCATGCACTTATCATGAGAACATCTCTGGTCATTAGTACTGCTTCTGATCTGGCAGACTCACTAAACACAAAGTATATTTTCACTATTACATTTACTTTGATACTTAGGTATATATAAACAAAATACTTTAAGACTTTTACTCAAGTAGTATTTTACTGGGTGACTTTCACTTTTACTTGGTCATTTTCTAATAAGGTATCTATACTTTTAGTCAAGCATGACAATTGGGTACTTTTTCCACCACTGTTTAATGCCTATTCAATCTTTGCTTTGAAAAGCGTGGATGACCATTTGCATTCGCCTTTAGATTGGAGAGAAGCACGATGGGCATATCTAAGGTGGATCAGGCTCAAAGAAAGTAGTGGAATTCTGGACATTTTCATGGAGTAATGAATAGAGACACTGGAAATTGTTTTGTTTTTCCATGTTCACTGACCCAGCATATTACATTTATATAATATGCAATATATCTGCTGGCAGGTGTCATGTAGAGGCTCAGTCAGTCAATATCATGGTTGAGTTAAATTTATAATTTGCTATGTATAGTTTGTTTAGTCTCGTTTACATTTTTATATAAATGTTCTATTTCACTTACTGTCTTTCTTCCCCCATTGCTGAAAGAGAAAAGGAAAACCCCATCCTGGCGATAGCAGGAAACAAATTCCCTGTCATGTTATCTCGCTGTTGCTTGGGAAACGCATTTCACGGGAATTCACCACGCACTAATCAGAAATTGACTGCCGTTCCACAGCAATGCCAAAGGACTCCAAACAATATGGGGGTTGCCTTGGTAGCCGCTGGTCATTGTTTAATTAAAGCTAGAGGAATGGATGAGTGCAGAAATAATAAAAGAGTGTTTAATAATGTATTAAATAATAAAGATGATCGTTAGACATAACAAATGTCTGGCGTAACCTAAACCCAAACGATCCGTTTCTCTCCCTCAAGCCTCAATGAAATCTAATAATTGAGTTGTTTCCTCTCCACTCGCTATTTGTTTGTCTCTCACTCTTTCTGTTAGACATGATATCAACAAAGTGGAGGCCCATGAAGTCCACAAATATAGAATATTCCATATCTTATTGGACAAGAGAAAACCCAACAGGTGGGTGGTCAAGCCTGAGAAAAAGTGTATCGGTTAGCCTGAGGGTGTATCCATATGTTGGTGTGTTGGATTCTTCCCCCTGTGGTGTGACACCTCCGGCTCTCTCACACACACACACACACACACACACACACACACACACACACACACACACACGTTCACACACACGCATGCATGTGCACACACACACAAATGCACGATCACACACAAACTAGAAACCCACATGTACAGTCATGGAAAGAGTACACACACTCACACCCATTCCTCCTCTCTCCCACACTAACATTCATCCATCTGCTCTGCTGCATTTAGATAACGAGTGTTTGCTATGTGGCTCTCGGGTCTCTGCCTTACAGCCTCTCCCCACAGTTCTCACTTATACATACCCTCACACTCTGCTGGCTCACCGCTCTTATCTTAACACCCCAACACTTATAACTCAAACACCAAGAAGGGTGTCTATGCCCAGTCAGGAACCACACAAGCTAGTCTGAGGGGATCTGGACTCACACCCACAGAAAATCACAACTATTCAGACTGGAAGCCTAAGATAAGAGTGTAATGGTTTGGCCTGCATATATAAAGTATACATAGATACATACATAGATAGATAGATAGATAGATAGATAGATAGATAGATAGATAGATAGATAGATAGATAGATAGATAGATAGATAGATAGATAGATAGATAGATAGATAGATAGATAGATAGATAGATAGATAGATGTACAGTACAAGTCAAAAGTTTGGACACACCTACTCATTCTAGGGTTTTTCTTAATTTTTTACCATTTTCTACAATGTATAATAATAGTGAAGACATCACAACTATGAAAGAACACATATGGAATCATGTAGTAACCAAAAAAGGGTTAAACATTTTTTGAGATTCTTCAAAGTTGCCACCCTTTACCTTGATGACAGCTTTGCATCCTCTTGGCATTCTCCCAACCAGATTCATGAGGAATGCTGTTCCAACAGTCTTGAAGGAGTTCCCACATATGTTCAGCACTTGTTGGCTGCTTTTCCTTCACTCTGCGGTCCAACTCATCCCAAACCATCTCAATTGGGTTGAGGTCGGGTGATTGTGAAGGCCAGGGGCCTCATTTATAAACATTGTGTATGCACAAAAGAAGGCGTAGACCACTTTCTAAGCATTTTTTTTTTTAACTTGACGGGAGAATGTGCGGTCCTCCACGAACACTTTGACCTATATGTATGCATATAAACTGGAGAAATGAGAAACTGCGACTCCGATGGCAGAAGGATGAAACTCGGGAAACGCTTTAAAATTGATACCATTGTGTAAAATAAATATAAATATTACCTCTCACGTTCTATATATGAAGAGTTCCCTGCAGTACACACAAAAAAACACACAAAAACATGATTTAGGATAAAAATACAAACGGATATATCTGCTTTTGCAAAAGAACCCCTCAAATATGTTGTACAGTTTACAGTTTTTTCCAAATGCATACACACAAAATCTTTTCATGTCACACAATTTTTGAAACCTCTCACTCAAAGTGCAAAACTACACACCAAATATCCAAAACCAGAAGCTATTTCTCAGCCTTTGACTCAGTTGTCAATTGCATAAAATACTTTTTTCAAAACACTACACAAAATTCTCTACCTAAAACACAAAAATCTAACAGGGAGTGACTTGCTTTCCTTTTCCAAACACAACCAATCAAAATGCTACACTTATTCACCAGGTCACACACACACTCCTCACATGTGCAAACACTAATTGCTTAACTGATCACTAACCAATCACTGCTTTACTGTAGTATAGGCCTATAAATAGGTCAAAGGTCAGATTACCTGTTTTGAACAATGGATACCAACAATGGACAGAGAGCAAGAGGAGTAGGAGGGAGAGGCAGGGGACAACAACGAGGACAAATTCAAAGACGAAGAGTTGGAGGAGGAGTAGGAGGAAGAGGAAGAGGAGGACGAGGGCAAAGAAGAAAAGGAAGGAGAGCCATCTCTGATGAGATTAGGGCAACACTTGTTGATCATGTGATCAACCACGGTTTGACCATGAGAGAGGCTGGACTGAGAGTCCAGCCCAACTTTAGTCGATTTACAGTGGCGTCCATAATTTGAACCATCAGAAATGAGAACAGGTATGCAACTATCTAATGACTATTTTAGCATTACAGTAATGTACTGTAAAATACGTATGACTGCATAGTATTGCATAAACATTTGTAACTCTAAGCCACCCATTTACTGCACTGCATTGAATGAATGTGGTTGGTTATCATGCTGTACTACATTTTTTTGTACATTGTTTACAGTTCCTATGCTGAACACATACTGTGTTTGAATTCTGTACAGAGTGGAAAGGCAAAGACATCATGGAGGATGAGAACGCTTGTTTACAAGAGACTGCAATTATAAATATGGTTTTGGCCAACAATGCAATTAGGATTTGAGAGATAAGAGAGCATATCTTGAATAATGACACCATATTTAACAACATCAATGCTGTAAGCCTGTCGACCATACAACGCATCCTCCAACGGCACCGAGTGACGATGAAACAACTTTACAAGACACCATTTGAGAGAAACTCTGACAGTCAAGAATATGCGACATGACTTTGTAGAGGTATGTATGCAACACTACTTCCAGTACTTCAGACATACCATATTTACTCATCTGTATATCCTTTTGTCTGTTACAGAGAGTATTGGAGCTGGATGCCCATGTAATTCGCCATGAATTTATTTATATGGATGAGGTTGGCTTTAACCTCACCAAAACCAGGCGCCGCGGAAGAAATGTAATAGGACAGAGGGCAATTACCAATGTCCCTGGACAGCGTGGGGGTAATATAACTATGTGTGCTGCCATCACTCAAAACGGGGTCCTCCATCACAATGCCACACTGGGTCCGTACAACACCGGCCATATGCTCACTTTTCTGGATACAATTTACACAATGCTTGTCCCTGATCCAGATCAGGAGCCTGCTAGATTTGTGGTTTTATGGGACAATGTTAGTTTTCACCGGGCTGTTCTGGTCCAAAACTGGTTTGCCACCCATCCACAATTTGTAGTTTTGTACCTACCACCATATTCACCTTTTCTAAATCCCATAGAGGAATACTTCTCAGCCTGGTGCTGGAAAGTGTATGATCGCCAACCCTATGCCCGCATGCCGCTTCTCCAGGCAATGGAGGACGCATGTGGGGACATAGAGGTTGCCTCTGTCCAAGGTTGGATACGCCATGCTAGGAGATACTTCCCTTGATGTTTGGCAAGAGAAAAGTATCTTGTGATGTGGACGAAGTATTGTGGCCAGACCCAGCCCGGAGAAGAGATGAAGCGTAGCTTAGCACTGGTGACTGCCCCCCCCCATCAATTCCTGGACTGCCCCCACGGGACCCCACACACACAATTGTGTTATTTACTGTATTCTAAAGAATATACTTTTGGTTTAAATATGTTTATGGTTTTGTTGTATGCTACTGTATACAACAGTAATGTTTGGCCTAATAAATATTTTCTGTTTCTACATTGCATTGCAACACATTGGTGTTTACAGTGTACTTGTTACCCCTCTCAGCAGATTACTTTCACTGTAGAACATTGTATTGAAATGTAGATATAAGCCTATGAAAGACCAAAGAGCTTTAGATTTAGAACAACAGTGTTTACATGGTATATCCAAAAATGTACTATTATGAAAGCAGTGTTTGCCATTTGATGCAAATGCTTCATTCTGACATGTGTTTATGGCATTTTGAATGCAGTGTTACATTTTGAAGGAGATGTGAGGCATTTTGCATTTTGTGTGTAGAGTTTTGGGAATTGTGTGTAGAGTTTTGAAAAAAAAGGAGACAGTTTTGAAAACATGTGTAAGCAGTTGGAAAAAACTAATCGGGAATCATAGTTAATTGGATCTGTAATTATTAAACAATGCTTGCATGTTATGAAATGTATTCTCATAAATAATTAGGTAAACAGTAGGACAAATTACATTGAAACTGATGCTGTTTTCGATGCCTCAGGCAGGCAGATACGAGTGCACAGTTTCATATATTGTTATCACATGTTCGTTGCGCAGAAATGTCAATGTGATAATGGCCCTGTCATTGTCAGTTACAATTGTCAGTTACAGGGTAATCAGGGTAATTGACAATCAAATGGGTGGGTATTAAAAGGCATGCAATTACAATGCGTAATGACACACAATGGCTACTTTGGCACTGTTGGAAGATTTGGCGAATGTAATAATTCGGAGAGAGTGAATTTTCAAAGACCAGCAAGATTTACTGGCCGATGATGAGTGGCTTATGAGCCGGTTTTGATTACCAAGAGCTGTTCTCTTGGATCTCTGTGCTGTAGTGGGCCCAGCTTTACAGAGAAGCACCTGCAGAAGCCAAGCCGTGCCTGTCCCACTTCAACTCATTGGCAACCTCTAATAGCGCCGATAGTGTCTCTTTGCGTTTGCAGGACTGCATCTGTGAGGACACGTCCGCTGGAGGGTTGTGGAGACGCCGGGGCTGGGCACTCAGCTCCTGCTCAGCTGCAGCACCACCGACCCCGCTGGAACACGCAGTGACTAAAAACAATAGAAAATGTCAATTGTTTGTGTAAATAAATATTTAAACACAACTTGAATGCATTTGGTTTACTCTTTTCAAACGAGGGAATACTAATTACATACCTGAATCATCCGGTGCGTCTTGCATGTCCATGTCCCCTCCACCTCCGTCACTACTCCAATCAGGAGGGATAATACCGGAATGTCACTCATCAAGGGGGTTGAGCTCCGGTGTCCCCTTTCCCCCGCACTTGGCACAAACACTTTGTCTGTGTAAGGCCATGTGCCTTTTGGCCTCCACTTTTATGTCGGAGAGGGTCCGACCATATGAGCCAGCAGCATTCACAGCGTCCGCCACATGCTGCCACTCTAACGCCTTTTTGGCATTTGAATGCCCACACTGTGTCCACTGAACGATATATTTGTTCTTGCTTCAACCTCCACTACAAGAACTTCCATTTCACTCTGGGTGAAATTAATTTTTTTAGCCTTTCTGTCGGGATTTGCAGTCATTGTTGTCATGCAGTCAGTATGGATTAATATTAATTAGGGGCGTTTCACTGACTATTTATAGGTAACTATGGGCGTTAAAAGGGTGGGGCAAGACGCTCGTTCACGTGTGCCAAATTTGGAGTTGATTGTGATTTATAAAGGGAAACTGGCGTGGGACGTGCGTGCGCACTGTGTTATAAATCAGAATATTCTTGTGCCTAAGCACTCTGTGTTTCATCCATAAGCCATCGTTTGACATGATTCCTACTCACAGTTTTATAAATGAGGCCCCTGGCCATCTGATGCAGCACTCCATCACTCTCCTTCAAATATCCTGTTACATCTAGGGGGCAGTAATTTCACGGCTGGATAAAAAACGTACCCGATTTAATCTGATTATTAGTCCTGCCCAGAAACTGGAATATGCATATAATTATTAGCTTTGGAGAGAAAACACTCCAAAGTTTCTGAAACTGTTTGAATGGTGTCTGTGAGTATAACAGAACTCCTATGGCAGGCAAAAACCTGAGATGCTTCTGTTCAGGAAGTACCCTGTCTGAACATTTCTTGCCCTTCTTTATTATCTCTGTCGTTTACAAAGGATCTCTGCTCTTACGTGACAATTCTCACGTCAACAATGGAGTCTCACAGCCCGGGAAAAACAGGAATGATGTCATTCAAAGCCCTGGCTGAAGCACACGAGAGCAAATGCTGAGTGGTCAGTCAATGGACTAAGCCTTAGGCGCGTGACACGCCCCGCCCCCGGCTTTTGGTTTTTTCCTCAGTTTACAGACAGGCAGATTCCCGGTCGGAATATTATCGCTTCTCTACGAGATAAATTGCATAAATATTGGTTTTAAACAGCGGTTGACATGCTTCGAAGTACGGTAATGGAATATTTCGAAATTTTTTGTCATATTTTGCGTCATGCTCGTGGCCGAGATTTAGCGTTGGGATAGTGTCTAGAACGCACGAACAAAACGTCGCTGTTTGGATATAACGATGGATTATTTGGGACCAAACCTACATTTGTTATTGAAGTAGAAGTCCTGGCAGTGTATTCTGATGAAGAACAAGCAAGGTAAGAACATTTTTCTTATAGGAAATGTGATTTTGGTGAAGGCTACACTGGGTGGGTGTCTAAATAGCTAGCCCTGTAACGCCGGGCTATGTACTTACATTATTGCAAAATGTGCTTCATCCGAAAAGCTATTTTAAAATCGGACATATCGAGTGCATAGAGGAGTTCTGTATCTATAATTCTTAAAATAATTGTTATGCTTTTTGTGAACGTTTATCGTGAGTAATTTAGTAAAATCACCGGAAGTGTTCGGTGGGAATGCTAGTTCTGAACGTCACATGCTAATGTAAAAAGCTGGTTTTTGATATAAATATGAACTTGATTGAACAGACATGCATGTATTGTATAACACAATGTCCTAGGTGTGTCATCTGATGAAGATCATCAAAGGTTAGTGCTGCATTTAGCTGTGGTTGGGGTTTATGTGACATGATATGCTAGCTTGAAAAATGGCTGTGTGATTATTCCTGGCTGGGTACTCTGCTGACATAATCTAATGTTTTGCTTTCGCTGTAAAGCCTTTTTGAAATCGGACAGTTTGGTTAGATAAAGGAGAGTCTTGTCTTTAAATAGCTGTAACATAGTCATATGTTTGAAAAGTGTAAGTTTTCGGATTTAGAGGAGTTTGAATTTCGCGCCCCGCCCATCATTGGATATTGGAGCAGACGTTCCGCTAGCGGAACGTGTAGATGTAAGAAGATATCCCTTATACAGCCTGGAAGTGTGTTTTGTGTCATTGTCCTGTTGAAAAACAAATGATAGTCCCACTAAGCGCAAACCAGATGGGATGGCATATTGCTGCAGAATGCTGTGGTAGCCATGCTGATTAAGTGTGCCTTGAATTCTAAATAAATCACAGACAGTGTCACCAGGAAAGCACCCCCTCACCATCACACCTCCTCCTCCATGCTTCACGGTGGGAACCACACGTGCAGAGATCATCTGTTCACCTACTCTGTGTCTCACAAAGACACGGCGGTTGGAACCAAAAATCTCACATTTGGACTCATTAGATCAAAGGACAGATTTCCACTGGTCTAGTGTCCATTGCTCGTGTTTCTTGGCCCAAGCAAGTCTCTTCCTTTAGTGTCCTTTAGTAGTGGTTTCTATGCAGCAATGGACTGATTCACGCAGTCTCCTCTGAACAGTTAATGTTGAGAAGTGTCTGTTACTTCAACTCTGTGAAGCATTTATTATTTTATTTCTGAGGCTGGTAACTAATGAACTTATCCTCTGCAGCAGAGGTAACCCTGGGTCTTCATTTCCTGTAGTGGTCCTTGATGTTTTATGCGACAGCAATGGAAAAAAGTTTCAGTTCTTGAAATTTTCCGGATTGACTGACATTCATGTCTTAAAGTAATGATGGACTGTCGTTTTTCTTTGCTTATTTGAGCTTTTCTTGCAATACTATGAACTTCATCTTTTACCAAATAGGGCTATCTTCTGTATACCAACCCTATCTTGTCACAACACAAATGATTGGCTCAAACGCATTAAGAAGGAAAGAAATTCTACAAATTAACTTTTAACAAGGCACGCCTGTTAATTGAAAAGCATTCCAGGTGACTAACTCATGAAGCTGGTTGAGAGAATGCCAAGAGTGTACAAAGCTGTCATCAAGGCAAAGGGTGGCTACTTTGAAGAATCTCAAATATAAAATATATTTTGATTTGTTTTACACTTTTTTGGGGTATTGCATATTTCTTAATGTTGATGTCTTCACTATTATTCTACAATGTAGAAAATAGCAAAAATAAAGAAAATCCCTGGAATGAGTAGCTTTGTCCAAACATTTGACTGGCACTGTATATACTCTTGTACTGTACATCTCTCTCTCTATCTCTGATGAATGTAAATGGAATGCATAGTTTAAAAAGTAATCATTGAACACTTGACCTTTCTTTGATGTATTAAACGTGGAGTTTAATCCTTTCATACTTATTCGTAATGTGGTATATTTGATTGAACGCACCCCACATATCTCTAAATCATATTATGACCACTGCTCTCTGTGTTAAGACAAATTACTCACTCAATTCAACTTGCCAACAAATCTACAATCACATAATCTGGACTGATATAGGAAAGGCATATGATCCATACTGTACTTTCTCAGCCAATACAAACAATTCCCATCATGTACAAATGTGTGTTTGCATCTTTATTTCCATCTAACTTTCATTTAACCAGGACTTTAAGTTCTTGACTGTTTCACAGCTGGTTAGAGTAGTCTGGTGTTGAAGTGATTTTTAGAGCTTTGAGATTCTGATATTCAGTTTTAGCGTCAAGTTTTTTCCATGACAACATGTGTTATACTGTGTCATATCCATGTTATTAAGCACTGTACATGTCCCATGTGGCTCAGTTGGTAGAGCATGGCGCTTGCAATGCCAGGGTTGTGGGTCTGATTCCCATGGGGGACCAGCATGAACAAGTATGAAAACGTATGCACTCACTACTGTAATTCGCTCTGGTTAAGAACATCTGCTAAATGACTAAAATGTTATGTAAATATAATAATCTAGCACTCATCTGCAGTACTTTTCTGAGAAGAACCTGTATATTAATACTTCACATTTACGCATTATTCATAACAAGTGTAATTACATTTTAATGATTGGCTCAAGCTACTCTATAACAAAAATGTAATCTTATGCAATATTGTGATTGCATTTGCAATTTGAGTCCAACCCAATCATGGACTTTCTCTGAGGGAGGCTGAACATCCATTGTTATAAGACATTGCATCAGTTACGAAGACATTACACCATGCATCTCCCATCAGTCATCCTGTTATGTTGTGATGAATGTCTTCTTTTCCAACTGATTCATATTCCTGAGAATCATGTTGTCTTGAGCGTACCGCACAATCAAACAAGCCCAGCACTTCCCTATGGCTTGCACCCCTTGGTTTGTGTTTCCGTGGCAACAGCTTCCCTTGTGCCAGAAATCGCGGTGTGTGGGTGTGTCTGTGTGGGTGTGGGTGGGGGTGGGCGTATCAATGTGTGTGTGTGTGTGGCATGTTCCCGTGGGTGGGAGTGCATGTGTGGGTGGGAGTCCGAGTATCTGTGTGTGTCCAAACATGCATAGATGTGTGTGTATGGTGTGTGTGTGTGTGTGTGTGTCTTTGAAGAACACCTCTCCGTGTGCACTATTCCACACAGAGGGAGTGTTGGAATCCCACACACCCATATGGAGGCATCGATCGGCTGCTTCCTACGGGCTGGGCTGCCATAGTTCTGAGACAAGGTCACAATGAATCAGCCCAGCTCAGTGTCGGCAGGAGAGAGAGAGGGAACCAGAACACACTCACGCACATACACACTCATCCATCA
The DNA here is from genome assembly GCF_901001165.1 of Salmo trutta. Taxonomy (NCBI): domain Eukaryota; kingdom Metazoa; phylum Chordata; class Actinopteri; order Salmoniformes; family Salmonidae; genus Salmo; species Salmo trutta. The sequence goes on from NC_042985.1 coordinate 22,589,654, forward strand.
AACTGTGATCCACTTAAATGGAGCGGAAAAAGAGGGGTAACCTCTTAACTGGCCCCCGCGGCCTTTAGTGAAGCCATCAAAAGACATTCTCATGGTATCATCCCTCCATCGATAGATTGCTGTTGCTGAGGAAGATTAACAATTTATAATATTGATACATTGAAGGAGGTGGAACTGTCTCCAAAGTTAAGTTACCCTAGGCCATTTGGAAACTTCAGTATTGGGATTTTGCTTACCCTTTCCATCTTTTCTTTCCATTCATCTGTGTCACAAACTGCCAGGCTCAAGCTCACACTCTCTGTACTGTCTTTGTAAGTCACAGAACACTCCAACAGGGAACTAGCAACAGGACACTGCAGAGACAGCCTTTGGACAGAGTATCACTCCACCATGCTGTTACTGCACTTTCTTCTATGAGTCATAAAACACACTCCCTATGCAAGGCCTGTTTCTCCCTCTCTAAGTTCTCCCTGGTTGTGTTCCCCTGCTGTGGTTTTCTCTCCTTTAGGTTGCCTCTTCCAGTGTCCCCTGTGTTTCCCCCATTAACCCGTAGTCTCTGCATACTGCTCCCAACACCCCTAATGTCCCCTATTCTCCTCTACTTTAACCCAGCCTCCCTCATCCTCCCCCAGTCTCCCCAGTCTACCCTACTGTCCTCCATTCTTCCCCAGTGTCCCACTAGCATCCTCCTGCCTCCCCCAGCACCCCAGCCTTCACCCACCTACAACAGTCTCTCCCAGCCTCCCCTCTCCCAGGCTGGGTAGAGACAGACGGATGAAACATGGGCCATGACAGCTCGTGCCAGATTACATCAAGGCTCTGTCAATGTGGTCGGCAGGCAGCACAGGGACGGGAACGGTACCACACACTCAGCAGGTAGTCTACTGAGTCTACTCCTTACTACACTACCAGACAGCATAGTAGCTGATCTATGGAGCTGTGTAGGGAATGGCAAAGGCTGTGTCTCATCGATCACAAGATCACCTGAAGAAGGCTTTCATAGTGAGATGAGATACGTGCAAAGAGTTCAAGTGAGGCACTTTTGAGTTTGGGGATTTTGAAATACATTTCTGAACCAGTAGTTATACTGTACCTGGCAGCCTGTTTAGTTGATGGTGCTTGATCACAAATGAACACGTGTGAGGTGTGTTTTCAGTAAAAGTGCCATGGAATATCAATTATAACCCTTATTATGTGAACATCAATGGGGTTAAAGATCCATCCCTTTAGATGTGTAAAGTATTTCTGTTTAATGTTTACGTACATGAGACTTAATACAAAATTACTTAAAATAGGTTGGTTGCTATAAAGTTATAGTACAGTCCTTAAGTTCATAGTCTGATTTGGAAAGTTCTGGATGTTCGACTACATGTACACCTGGGAAGAGGGAGTGGAGAGAGATTATCTGTAAATCAAGGTGCAGAGCTCTGTGGAGGAATGGACTATTTTCACAAGGTAATGGCTCCCTTAGCAGAGCCTGGGGACATAAAGCTCTCACTAATGTGGTACTCTCTACTGTGGATAGGTCACTGTCTGTCCATCTGTTAGTTCCACACGATATCTCAGACAGCAATGTCCCGATTTTTATGAAACTTGGGTGAATGATGCGTATTGCCATTGTATTTACAAAATTACACTGATTGGCCCAAGGCGAGAGCTATAGTAATTAACAGAAATTTGTGAGTCATACCAGAGAGGATGAGGTGAAGCGAGAGCGATAACTGGGCCCAAAGTCTGTCTTCTCCAGAAGGTGCCAGTTTTTTTGGGGCACATGACATGGAGTACAGGCAGTGGATTAGCTCAAGAAACTGCAGGGCTCAACATTCAGGGCTGCCTGCTGGCCTGGCAACATCTGCCAGTTAATCAAGCTTTCATATGGCCCACTTGGGCCAGTAGGCTTCATTTTCAAACTCCAAAACAAATATATTTGTATTTAATCCTTCACAATCTTCCCGACATTTGACACTTCACACTTGTTATCAACCAGCATTCCCTCTCCTTCTCAAGTGAGCCCCGCCTCAAAATATGTTTTGACCAGATCCGGCGCCTCCGCTTGACAACACCTCGCTCCAAAAGATTGACCGCTTCGTGGGTGTGTGCGTAGGCGTGAACCTATTCAAGTAAGTAAATGTATTATTAGCTAGCTAGCTATAACAGGCCACTGTGTGTAGGCTAATGAGCTGCTAGCTAGCCAACTTTACATAATGTACTAAAGCTAAGTAAAATATCGCCAGCTAGCTAACTACATATTAGCTTGTTATCTTGACGTAAGCCTATTGATAGTTGTAAATTATAAACACATGATCCAAATGCATTTGTAGATAACAACAATGTAAAAGGGTGAAAGGATTTGCTGTTCGAGCTGTCAGAAAGGAAGAAGGTGTACAAGTTCGATAGGGCAGGTTGTGGGATGACATTATGAAAAGATTCTAAAGTTTTAGTCCCTAGAGAAAACTATGAAGACAGAGAGAGATAATAGTCAGAACTGTCTAATTGTAATTATTTTTATTTTTTACTTTTTACCCCTTTTTCGTGATATCCAATTGTAACGGATGGACTTGGGAGAGGCGAAGGTCGAGAGCCATGCATCCTCCAAAACACGACCCTGCCAAGCCGCACTGCTTCTTTACACACTGCTCGCTTAACCCGGAAGCCAGCCACACCAATGTGTCGGAGGAAACAATGTATAGCTGGCGACCGAAGTCAACGTGCATGCACCCGGCCTGCCCCAAGGAGTCGCTAGAGCTCTATGGGACGAAGTCATCCCAGCCGGCCAAACCCTCCCCTAACCCAGACGACGCTGGGCCAATTGTGCGCCGCCTCATGGATCTCCCAGTCTCGGCCGGCTGCAACACAGTCTGGGATCAAACCCTGGTCTGTAGTGACGCCTTTACCACTGTGATGCAGTGCCTTAGACCGCTGCGCCACTCGGGAGGCCTGTCTAATTGTAACATAATGAAGCCTGTTTCTTTGTTATGTTGTCTGTTCTCAGACATGGAGACCTGCGAAAGCCTGTCTGCAGATGAATGGGTCATAGGGAATGCCCCAAGAGACTGCTGGCACATCATTTTATGCAATGGGTTGTATGTGTACTTTACAGTGCATTGGGAAAGTATTCAGACCCCTTGACTTTTTCCACATTTTGTTACTTTACAGCCTTATTCTAATATTTTTTTTTAAATATCCCTCATCAATCTACACACAATACTCCATAATGACAAAGCAAAAACAGGTTAATAGAATGAAAATGTATAAAAACTAAATAACCCTTTACGTAGTACTTTGTTGAAGCACCTTTGGCAGAGATTACAGCCTCGAGTCTTCTTGTGTATGACACTACAAGCTTGGCACACCTGTATTTGGGGAGTTCCTCCCATTCATCTCTGCAGATCCTTTCAAGCGCTGCCAGGTTGGATGGGGAGTGTCGCTGCAGAACTATTTTCAGGTCTCTCCAGAGATGTTCGATCGGGTTCAAGTCCGGGCTCTGGCTGGGCCACTCAAAGACATTCAGAGACTTGTCCCAAAGCCACTCCTGCGTTGTCTTGGCTGTGTGTTTTGGGTCGTTGTCCTGTTGGAAGGTGAACCTTCGCCCCAGTCCGAGGTCCTGAGCGCTCTGAAGCTTGTTTCCATCAAGGATCTCTCTGTACTTTATTCCGTTCATCTTTCCATCAACCCTGATTAATCTCCCAGTCCCTGCCACTGAAAAAGGAATGGAATGGTGCCAGGTTTCCTCCAGACGTGACATTTTGCATTCAGGCCAAAGAGTTCCATCTTGGTTTCATCAGACCAGAGAATTTTGTTTCTCATGGTCTGAGAGTCCTTTAGGTGCCTTTTGGCAAACTCCAAGTGGGCTGTCATGTGCCTTTTACTGAGGAGTGGCTTCCGTCTAGCCACTCAACCATAAAGGCCTGATTGGTGGAGTGCTGCGGAGATAGTTGTCCTTCTGGAATGTTCTCCCATCTCCACAGAGGAACTCTGGAGCTCTCTGAGTAACCATTGGGTTCTTGATCACCTCCCTGACCAAGGCCCTTCTCCCCCGATTGCTCAGTTTTGCCAGGTGGCCAGCTCTAGGAAGAGTCTTGGTGGTTCCAAACTTTTTCCATGTAAGAATGGTTTTGGCCACTGTGTTCTTTGGGACCTTCAATGCTGCAGAAATGTTTTGGTACACTTCCCCAGATCTGTGCCTCAACACAATCCTGTCTTAGAGCTCTACAGGCAATTCCTTCGACCTCATGGCTTGGTTTATGCTCTGACATGCACTGTCAACTGTGGGACCTTATATAGACAGGTCTGTGCCTTTCCAAATCATGTCCAGTCAATTGAATTTACCACAGATGAACTCCAATCAAGTTGTAGAAACATCTCAAGGATGATCAATGGAAACAGGATGCACCTGAGCTCATTTCGATACTCATAGCAAAGGGTCTGAATACTTATGTAAATAAGGTATTTAATTTTTTTGGTCTAAAAACCTGTTTTTGCTTTGTCATTATGGGGTATTGTGTATAGATTGATGAGGATTTTATTTTTTATTTAATCAATTTTAGAATAAGGCTGTAATGTTACAAAATGTGAAAAAAGGGAGGGGTCTGAATACTTTCCAAATACACTGTATGATAGAAAATGTTGTATACAACAAAAAATCACACAATGTAGGCTACAAGCGTATTACAACTGTAGCAGTTCAGTCCTGCTCCTGGAGGTATGCTGGGTTTGCAGACTTCTGTTCCAACCCAGCACTAACATACCTGATTCAAATAATCAAACCTAATGAGTTGACAATAATGTGTATTTTTGCTGGGCTGGAATAGATGTCTGTTCACCCATTAGATCAGGTAATGGTACCTGAACAAAAAAAATGTATGTTCACCTGAAATTATATTTTAGTAATAATAGCCTTCTTACTAAGATGTTTAACTTCTTTGTCCATTTTGAAAATATATGTTGATTCATTCAATGTTGATTCATTGAAGACAAGTGTTTAAACTTGTTTTAATTGTTAACTTAAAAATAGTATTCAAGATAAACTAGTGTCAATGTTCATTAATCACAGATCACATTTCTGCAATAAAAAGGGTGAAGGGGATATGTCTCTAATTTGTCCGTTTTTCTGTGTTCCTTTCTCAAATGAACATGACCTTTTTGTCCAGTTGTGAGCTCTCCAATCTGTTTAATTTTGTCACTCTGTCTCAGGATATCAGCCATGTGAACCCATTTTGCAGCATCATAATGGCATGCATCACCAATGCAGCCATAGGCCTACAGTATGCTGGCATTACTGACATAATGGTCATGTGCCCCTTGTCATTGTACATCTGAAGCAGAGACTAGCTAAACTCTCACATCATTTGCATATTGTTGAGCTAGCTGCCATATGTCCTCAATTTAAAATGATACCAGTAGATCATGTACATGAAGCTAACCATAAGCTAGATATTCTACATGATTTTTCTGACATATTAAATTGTTTAGTGCAAATCCAACCCTTGTATTCTAGGTACAGTACTGTACATGTAAATAAGGAGCTGAAAATTTGTAGGATAAAATGTCAACAAGGAAAATAATGGGGCGTGGGTAGCGTTGTAATTCTACCTCGTTTATTTGCTGAGAATGATTTTAGAATACAGAAACAAAATCAGAAGGTCAATGGCATGGAGGAGGATTGCAGATTGTTAGTGTTGATGGTGAGTGAAGAGAGATTTCCACAACAATGTTTGCAAATCAAACCACAATTTCCTTTACCCAAAGTACCCATTCGTGTGCATTTTACATGCAGGCCTATGTATTTTACTGTCACGTCCTGGCCAGTATATAAGGTTAATTGTTTGTAGTTTGGTCAGGGCGTGACAGAGGGTATTTGTTTTATGTGGTTCAGGGTGGTGTGTTTGGTTTAAGGGTGTTTGTTTTAGTAATTCCGGGTGTTGGTTTATGTTTAGGTATTTCTATGTGGAGTCTAGTATGTCTGTTTCTATGTCTGGTGAATTGGTGTTGGGACTCTCAGTTGAAGGCAGGTGTTGTCTATCTGCCTTTGATTGAGAGTCTCATAAATGAGGGTGTGTTTGTGTTTTGTGGGTGATTGTTCTGTGTTCAGCCCTAGGCTTTGCCAGACTGTTAGTTGTTCGTTTTCGTATTTTGTTATTTTTGTATGTTCATTTTTGTAGTGAATAAAAATCAAGATGAGCATTCACGAACCTGCTGCGTATTGGTCCACATTTTCCGATGACGATTTCGCACTATCGTCAGAGGACGAAGACAACCGTGACAGAATCACCCACCTCCAAAGGACCAAGCAGCAGAGGAAGGAGCAGACGGCGTTCGAGCTGGACTGGCGGGAGAAGTGGACTTGGGAGGAAGTTCTGGACGGGGCCGGACCTTGGCATCAGGCTGGGGAGTATCGCCGCCCGCAGTGGGAAATAGAAACAGCCAAGGCAGAGAGGCGGTGGTACGAGGCCAGAGACGCGCTGAGGGAGAAGCACGAGAGGCACCCCCAAGAAATTTTTTTGGGGGTGCCCAGTCGTCGGAGCTGCCCGCCAGTCAACAGTCGTCGGAGCTGCCCGCCAGTCAACAGTCGACGGAGCTGCCCGCCAGTCAACAGTCGTCGGAGCTGCCCGCCAGTCAACAGTCGTCGGAGCTGCCCGCCAGTCAACAGTCGTCGGAGCTGCCCGCCAGTCAACAGTCGTCGGAGCTGCCCGTCAGTCAACAGTCGTCGGAGCTGCCCGTCAGTCAACAGTCGTCGGAGCTGCCCGTCAGTCAACAGTCGTCGGAGCTGCCCGTCAGTCAACAGTCGTCGGAGCTGCCCGTCAGTCAACAGTCGTCGGAGCTGCCCGTCAGTCAACAGTCGTCGGAGCTGCCCGTCAGTCAACAGTCGTCGGAGCTGCCCGTCAGTCAACAGTCGTCGGAGCTGCCCGTCAGTCAACAGTCGCCGGAGTGGCCAGACTGCGCTGGACTGCCGGAGTGGTCAGACTGCGCTGAACTGCCGGAGTGGCCAGACTGCGCTGAACTGCCGGAGTGGCCAGACTGCGCTGAACTGCCGGAGTGGCCAGACTGCGCTGAACTGCCGGAGTGGCCAGACTGCGCTGAACTGCCGGAGTGGCCAGACTGCGCTGAACTGCCGGAGTGGCCAGACTGCGCTGAACTGCCGGAGTGGCCAGACTGCCCTGAACTGCCGGAGTGGCCAGACTGCCCTGAACTGCCGGAGTGGCCAGACTGCGCTGAACTGCCGGAGTGGCCAGACTGCCCTGACCTGCCGGTGTGGCCAGACTGCCCTGACCTGCCGGTGTGGCCAGACTGCCCTGACTGTCCCGAGTGGCCAGACTGCCCTGACTGTCCCGAGTGGCCAGACTGCCCTGACTGTCCCGAGTGGCCAGACTGCCCTGACTGTCCCGAGTGGCCAGACTGCCCTGACTGTCCCGAGTGGCCAGACTGCCCTGACTGTCCCGAGTGGCCAGACTGCCCTGAACGTCCCGAATTGCCAGACTGCCCAAACTGTCCCGAACTGCCAGACTGCCCAGACTGCCTGGAACGGCCAGAACCTGAGCCGCCTCCAATATAGGTGGGTTGGGGAGGGGGGGTGTAGCACAGTGCCGTCGTTGACGGCAGCCACCCTCCCTTCCCTCCCTTTAGAAAGGGGGAATTTTTCTTTTAGGTATTGTTTGGGGGTATTTTTTGTTTTGTTTTTGTTTTTAAGGTGCTTCTGGGGTAGCACCTTTAAGGGGGGGGTACTGTCACGTCCTGGCCAGTATATAAGGTTAATTGTTTGTAGTTTGGTCAGGGCGTGACAGAGGGTATTTGTTTTATGTGGTTCAGGGTGGTGTGTTTGGTTTAAGGGTGTTTGTTTTAGTAATTCCGGGTGTTGGTTTATGTTTAGGTATTTCTATGTGGAGTCTAGTATGTCTGTTTCTATGTCTGGTGAATTGGTGTTGGGACTCTCAGTTGAAGGCAGGTGTTGTCTATCTGCCTTTGATTGAGAGTCTCATAAATCCTTCGTGAGGGACAACACGTTACTTGTTATCTCTGTCTCTTTCTCTCCCTCTCTCTATTTCTCTCGCTCTTCCTCTCTCTCTCCCCCTCTTTCGTTCTCTCTCTCCCCCTCTCTCTTTCTCTCTCTCTGTCTCTCCTCTTCTCTTCCGCACTTCCCTAACGCGCATACTGTATTATATATAAACATATTACTATTATTATTGATATTTCCCTTTTTTATGTCCTTATTTGGTTGTGTAATGAAATGCAAAGGGGAAGTCAAAAGAAATGGAGGGGGTTTACGTGGGCTTATAGCCACATTCTTAATCTTATTTTTTATTGATGGAGGTGTTTATATCCTAGAATAACGTTGAAGTTAATGCCTCTACATAATGGCCCCCAGCACCCACTGATTTGTTTATTTATCTGGAGCTACGATTTGTCACTTTGAGGGTTATTAACAGGAATTAAGGTGTGTGTGTGTGTGTGTGTGTGTGTGTGTGTGCATTCCAGTGGAGAGAATTCAGTGTTTGCCATCCTAGCCCAAGGGCAAACTATTTCCTACTATACCCCCTGGGGAGTCTGTCACACACAGGTCAATGTGAACTGGAGAGGTGTTAAGCCAGGGTGTTGGGCATCAGCAAAATGTCATACAGTCCTCGCTCCATCCACTGACTGTCCTCAGATCAGTTGTGATACAATATTAATGCCCTGTTCCTGTATGTGAGGCATGCTGCCTAATGTGTGCTGTGTTCAGGAACGTGGCCAAATTATTCATAGGCCTATGTTTGTCTACAGAGATATATAGTGACATGAGATATGCAGTATCATCACATGATAAGGGAAGTGCGTGAACCCTGGCAAAGGGCATCATGTAGCCTAGCGGTTAAGAGCGTTGTGCCAGTAACTGAAAGGTTGCTAATTTGAATCCCAGAGCTGACTAGGTGAAAAATCTTTTGAGGTACCCTTGAGCAAGGCACTTAACCCTACTTGTTCCTGTAATGTAAGTGGCTCTGGATAAGATTATCTGGTAAATTATGTAAATATAAGGACACGGGGAAAGGCTACACATTAATTTAGTGTCAAACTCAAATGTTGCCTGACCGTTGTTTCATTGTTGCTTCAGTGTTACACTATTGTTGTGTTGAATTAATCAGACATAGCACATCATGTGAACGCCACTTGAACATACAGGTTGTCTTTGTTCGTCAAAGCAAACTGCAGTGGCCTTTTGTTAGCTAGAACAGATCTGTGAAGGTGGGTAAAAACAAGGACACACTGTCTTCCCTTCATCCATATGGTTTTCTCATCTTTTGCAATGTTTTGAGAGGAAAGTGTGTATTTTTACATGCTATGTGATGTTAGAAACAGAAGGCTTGTTGTTTAGAGGTATGGTTCCTTTAGTTCCTTTATGAACATAATTGGTTTCCGCCAAATGTCTCAACAATGCTCTGAATGTCAAAATTCAATGTCCCTAATCGATGTGTGTGTTTCATGCTTTTTCCATCACAGCATGTAGACTATGTCCTACTGTATGTGACTATAACTAATCCATTGGGCCTAACAATGGAAAACACACACAAACACACAACTCCCTAATCACCTGACATTTTACATTTCGCCAAGCAGTCTCAATAGCAAGGGAGCCCAAGTAGCCATATTTTAAAACAATTACACTGCTCACCTCTTGCACTTCTTACACAGCCAGGCACGGCTTGTACCAAGCCCACACTATTCCATAACACCATGGTTGGAAACATATTATAGAGGCAATCTCAGACAGTATGATTTTATCAGTCAACACCTCTCTACTTCAATCTCATATGGTGCCCATTCCTGAGCATTCTGCATCAGTGTTAACCTGTGTCTACCACTTAGAGAGCGGGCCAACAATCACTTCAACTCGGAATGGAATGAGACAGGCTTTACTGAGGGGGGGATCTGGGAGACAGACTTTACTGAGGGGGGAATCTGGGAGAGTGAGTGACGTGCCGATGGTGGTGGTGGTTGCTGGGTTACTATGGCAACAAGAGTGTGGGAAACGACATACAGCGGTATATGGAGTTTTACATGGGGTGTTTGAGGAGATGTGTGACTCCCCTACACTCTTCGAAGAAAGGTTTCCGAAAGGGTTCTTCGGCTGTCCCCACAGGAGAACCCTTTTTGGTTCAAGGAGAACCTTATTTGGTTCCTGGTAGAACCTTTTGTTGTTCCATGTAGGACCTTTTGGGGTTCTATGTAGAACCCTCTTTGGAAAGGGTTCAACATGGAACTCAAAAGGGTTCTACCTGGAAGCCTGGTTCTACCTGGAACCAAAAAGGGTTCTTTAAAGGGTTCTCCTATGGGGACAGCTGAAGAAGCCTTTTAGGTTCTAGATAGTAAGAATTTCACAGTAAGGTCTACACTTGTTGTATTCGGCGCATGTGACAAATAGAATTTTGATTTGAGATAGCACCTTTTTTTCTAAGAGTATACCTTATTGGTGGTAACAAACCCCCAAATATGTAGAATTTGGCCAATATGGTTTTCAATTACCCCTTCACAGTTCCATAGGAGCTGAGGTCCAGGGTTGGAGAGGGACACTGTCACACTGTAAAACTAATCTCCCAAACTGAATAATAATTGATGCTGGCCATGGGGATACTGAATAGTAATTGATACTTTTTACAGACAGTTCCAGCATACCTTAAATCCTGTGTTGACACTGGTGAGAAGATATAATTGTTTCTGAGGCTCATGGTAGCCTGTGTCATGCAAGGACATGCACACTAAAACCGTCCATTCGGTACGGCACATATTTTAAATAGCCATTAGACCAACTGACACCAGCTTGATTAATGGGCGTTAATGGGCTCATCCATCCCGAACAAATCAAAACCACAAAATGAAAATGATGTGAATCTATATGAAATCATAATTAGTAAATATTAGTAATATAGTAATATACTTGTGCTGCCAAACATACCCTCGTAAAACTGACTATCCTACCGATCCTTGAATTCGGTGATGTAATTTACAAAATAGCCTCCAACACCCTACTCAGCAAACTGGATGTAGTCTATCACAGTGCCATTTGTTTTGTCACCAAAGCCCCATATACTACCCACCACTGCGACCAGTATGCTCTCGTTGGCTGGCCCTCGCTACATATTTGTCGCCAAACCCACTGGCTCCAGGTCATCTATAAGTCTTTGCTAGGTAAAGCCCCACCTTATCTCAGCTCACTGGTCACCATAGCAACACCCACCCGTAGCACACGCTCCAGCAGGTATATTTCACTGGTCATCCCTAAAGCCAACACCTCATTTGGCCGCCTTTCCTTCCAGTTCTCTGCTGCCAATGACTGGAACGAATTGCAAAAATCACTGAAGCTGGAGACTTATATCTCCCTCTTTAACTTTAAGCATCAGCTGTCTTAGAAGCTTACCAATCACTGCACAGGCAATCTGTAAGTAGCACACCCAACTACCTCATCCCCATATTGTTATTTATATTTTTGCTGTTTTGCACCCCAGTATCTCTACTTGCACATCATCATCTGCACATCTATCATTCCAGTGTTAATGCTAAATTGTAATTATTTCACCTCTATGGCCTATTCATTGCCTTACCTCCCTAATCTTCTACATTTGCACACACTGTACATATAATTTTCTATTGTGTTATTGACTGTATGTTTGTTTATGTGTAACTCTGTGTTGTTGTTTTTGTCGCACTGCCTTGCTTTATCTTGGCCAGGTCGCAGTTGTAAATGAGAACTCAACTGGCCTACCTGGTTAAATAAAGGTGAAATTAAAAAAAAGTAAAACAAATATTATGAGAAACATCTAGTTCATAGTAGATCAGCAGGGCCAGTTTAAGGGACAGACAATATATAGCTGTGTACTCCTTAATTACACCATTATGTCATGTCCCAGTAGCTGAACTGTCTTGTTGATGTAGCTGTCTGTGTATCCTCCTCTATAGTGTACTGGCCCATAGGGACACATAGCTTCCACTCAATGAATTATTACTGATATATCAACACACACACACACACACACACACACACACACACACACACACACACACACACACACACACACACACACACACACACACACACACACACAATTGCACATCTAGCTCCACAGCCCATCCCCATGAGGCCATTTAGAATGCTCTCTGAGTCAGAAGCCATGAGCCCAGTGATGTGGAGCTGGGAATGTGTCAGACTAACTGAGAGGAGTGTAACTGCACCACTCAGACTACTAACCATCCTTAGGATTAGGATCTTACTTTCTGTAATTAACCACACACACAAATACATACTCTTCCTACTTCCGGGTTAAGTTTGCACGCACGCATGCATGCACACGTACACACACAAACACACACACAGTGGGTGGCAGGTAGCTTAGCGGTTAGAGCAATGGGCCAGTAACCGAAAGGTTAGTAGATTAAATTCCCGAGCCGACTAAGTGAAAAATCTGTCCATCTCCCCCTTGAGCAAGGCGTTCAATCCTAATTGCTCCAGGGTAGCCTAATTGTTTCAGGGTCGCCATCAATAATGGCTGATCGCTAGCTGTGTCCCCATTCTCAGGGATATGCGATGTTCATTTCACACCACACACTTGTAAAGGTTACCTTCACTGACTTTATTGTCCCCATGGGGAAATTTTGTTGCAGTGTCATGTACAAGTTTAAAGTGGCATTTTAAATACAAAAAAAATTGACAATACAACTTTCATAACAGATACATACCAATAAAAATAGACTAGCCTGCTGGCCTTACTGGGTTGATAGGAACATTAGCCCAAGCTATTTAGGAGGGATATCATACCTGGCACAAATTTTTGTCTAGTTCTGTTTTTTGCCGAGGGGTACCCTGTATCTGCACCCAGAAGGGAGTAGTTCAAAGTCCGGGTACAGGGGGTGGCTTGGGCCTGAAATTATTTTATGAGCCTTGTAGTCTGACATGATTAAAAACATCTGAGCAACAGGTAACTCCTCCAAATCGATGCATCCTTCAAATCGATGCATCCCCCAAACCTTCCCACCACCTCATCTACAAAGGGCCAATGTGATACTTCAATAAGTGATGAGGCCTTTATGAATGATGCATTCATTTGTTCAATAAAATATACATAGGCAGAACAGTTTTGTTTACTGTTGCATTTTAGCCCTGAAGAAAATGACTAGGTTGACATCTTGAATTTGTTCCAGTCTCATGCTCTCTAAATGGTTCTGCTTTTAGAGAACAGTAAATAATACATCTATAGAACTAGAGACCATGAGCTTCTAGTGCTTTCTATCAAACCTAGCTGCTAATTAGCTACAAATGTGTCCAACATAATGGTCTGTTTTTGACTAAATGTTTCTATCATGGACAATGATCATAGCTAGGGTTGCAAAAATCCGGTTACTTTCCCAAAATTACAAGGTTTTCCAGAAATCCTAGTTAGAAGATTTCCAGAATCAGGAGGGAACAAGAAGGGAATCCAACATTTTTGTAAAACCTGAAGATTTTGGGAAATGTATTGAATTTTTGCAACCCTAATCATAGCCGTTGGTTGTTGGCGGGAATCAGCTAACTATGTAATCTATACATAAAACTCTGGCAACATTATCACCCAAATCAAAGTAACATTGAAAAATAGTCATCAATATATAGAAAAACCCAGAATCCCAAACACCAAGCATGATGTTCATAAATCTGAGCGTTGTGTAGTGTATACACTTATGATGTGTCATTTGAACATGTTTATTTGCTAATTGCAGTTGTACACAATGAGAGAATGAGACAGATCTGGGTGTCTGCTGTAGACATGAAACTGTCTGTAATTTGCATGTTTCATCATAGAGATACAATGTAATATATTGAACTATGTGGTTTTCATAGTAAAGTGCAGTGCAATAATGATCAGTAATGCTGGCTTGTTCCCAAGGGCTGAGGGAGGGAAAACTGAGAACATCAGGCACTGCAGAAACCCCTCCCACTTCCATTCACATTCAATTTTCAGTTATTGTCCACAAATAAGTGACTTCATTTTCACAGCTTGAGGAAAACAACGAGACGCATGAGAAATAACAACCGACAATTTTCCCACAAGGCATTTCAGAATTCCAAGTAGAAGCAAACAATAATGTTCCAAATGATTCACTGCAGTTGATCTAAAATTCCTACGTGGGCCATATTGCATCAGAGATATGCATATTAAACCGATAGCATAGACTAGAAACATGTCTTCTAGCTAGGGTGAGACACTGATTTATGTTGTCATCTGGTATCCCAGTCTGTATCCAGTGTCAAGGATTACTTTTGTATTGACATGTCGAGGTTCAGAGATCCACAGTTAAGACACTGAAGCCTCCAGCCAGCAACTCCTGGCTTTACAGGCTAAACCACTCCACTGCAGCCTTAGGTACCCCCACAGCGAGACTAAGACCTGAGTCAATGTGAAGAGATACAGTAAACAATTGGCAAAACGAGTGAAGTGGAAGATGAGGTGTGAGCAGAATAACCTTAACTGCAATATTTCCTCACTCTGTAAGAGAAGATTTTGTGCTGTTTGTAATCTGCTCTTTGTAGAGATGCCATCAATCGGGGGAGGTGAGTTCCCTGAGACAGAGAATTGTTGCTTAATGCTTTGAGGTAGGGTATAGCAAAAACCTACTCACGTATACACACGCACAACTACCTCTCCCCCCACACACACACTCCCCCAACACAGCTTTATCCTGTATCCTCCCATGAGGGCCCAGGTTGCTGCAGGTCTAACAGGTGTGCACCAGTATCAGCAGGGTTCCCTAACCCCCGTCAAGGCTGCTTCCCCCTGGGGTAACACCTAGCCTAGCGGAGTACCAGGTCTCATCCCCTCAGCAGCTCTCGTTCTGTCAATCACCCAGATGGAGCCAGGAGACAGGCAGAGGGATAGGAGATGGGGGGGTCTTCCTCTCTCAGTATGAAAGCTGTGGGACTCCCGGAGTGGATGGGAGGTAAGCCAGTGGAAGAGCATAAGTTTCAGCTCCTATTCAGGCCTTCTCATTAGCATACTCCTAAGCCAATACTGACAACCACACACACACCATGTGGGCTAGCAAGTATCAAGAGAGTACATAGTCATTATGGGTACGAAGATGCTAAATGTTTTGGGACAACTCCATATGAGTGCTGAACAACTCATGTCTGTATAACTCACATGACCCTCAATCTGCTGGAACATGTGTACTTGTTGTCCATAGAGACAGGACAGCATCAAGGTTGGTTATTTTGATCTCTATGCAGATGCATTCGTTTTTGTATTACGCACTGCGGACGTGACCAAACTCATGAATACAGACACATTAACAATGTGAATGTGAACACGAGCAAAGTGACTTTAGCTAACATGAACATGATTTCCCTCCATTCAGCCTCATGTGTCTCCTTTTCATGTGCACATTACACGTCTGCATTCGTCGCTGTTATATGGATGGACACTTTCAAAAGGTTTGGGCCAGAGCCGAAGAAAGGAAAGTAAAATCATCCCCAGGGATAGGTTTCCATTGTCCTGTCTGCTGTTATGATATAGAGTTGAGTCCAGTACAGTAGAGTTATGACATAGAGTTGAGTCCAGTACAGTTATGAATAAAGTTGAGTCCAGTTATGATATAGAGTTGAGTCCAGTACAGTAATGAATAAAGTTGAGTAAGGTACAGTTATAGAGTTGAGTCCGGTACACTACAGTTATGATATAGAGTTGAGTCCAGTTATGATATAGATTTGAGTCCAGTACATTATTTATCTGTTATTTTACCAGTTAAGTTGACTGAGGAAGGGGATGAATGAGCCAATTGTAAACTAGGGAGTATTAGGTGACTGTGATGGTTTGAGGGCCAGATTGGGAATTTAGCCAGGACAGCAGGGTTAACACCTCTGCTCTTACGATAAGTGCCATGGGATCTTTAATGACTTCAGAGAGTCAGGAAACCCGTTTAACATCCTATCCGAAAGACAGCACCCTACACAGGGCAGTGTCACTGCCCCTATTTTTTTAGACCAGTGGCCACCTCTAGCAGCATCTGGTCTCCCATCGAGGGACTGACCAGGACCAACCCTGCTTAGCTTCAGAAGCAAGCCAGCAGTGGTATGCAGGGTGGTATGCTGGGTGGTATGCTGCAGGATGGTATGATATAGAGTTGAGTCCAGTACATTACAGTTATGATATAGAGTTGAATGCAGTACAGTACAGTTATGATATAGAGTTGAGTCCAGTACAGTACAGTTATGAATATAGGTGGGTAAGGTACAGTACAGTTATGAATATAGTTGAGTAAGATACAGTACAGTTATGATATAGAGTTGAGTCCAGTACACTACAGTTATGATATAGAGTTGAGTCTAGTACATTACAGTTATGATATAGAGTTGAGTCTAGTACATTACAGTTATGATATAGAGTTGAGTCCTGTACAGTACAGTTATGATATAGAGTTGAGTCCTGTACAGTACAGTCATGATATAGAGTTGAGTCCAGTACATTACAGTTATGATATAGAGTTGAGTCCAGTACATTACAGTTATGATATAGAGTTGAGTCCAGTACATTACAGTCATGATATAGAGTTGAGTCCAGTACACTACAGTTATGATATAGAGTTGAGTCCAGTACATTACAGTTATGATATAGAGTTGAGTCTAGTACATTACAGTTATGATATAGAGTTGAGTCCTGTACAGTACAGTTATGATATAGAGTTGAGTCCTGTACAGTACAGTCATGATATAGAGTTGAGTCCAGTACATTACAGTTATGATATAGAGTTGAGTCCAGTACAGTACAGTTATGATATAGAGTTGAGTCCTGTACAGTACAGTTATGATATAGAGTTGAGTCCAGTACAGTACAGTTATGATATAGAGTTGAGTCCAGTACAGTACAGTTATGATACAGAGTTGAGTCCAGTACAGTACAGTTATGATATAGAGTTGAGTCCAGTACAGTACAGTTATGATATAGAGTTGAGTCTAGTACATTACAGTTATGATATAGAGTTGAGTCTAGTACAGTACAGTTATGATATAGAGTTGAGTCCAGTACAGTACAGTTATGTAATAGAGTTGAGTCCAGTACAGTACAGTTATGATATAGAGTTGAGTCCTGTACAGTACAGTTATGATATAGAGTTGAGTCCTGTACAGTACAGTTATGATATAGAGTTGAGTCCTGTACAGTACAGTCATGATATAGAGTTGAGTCCAGTACATTACAGTTATGATATAGAGTTGAGTCCTGTACAGTACAGTTATGATATAGAGTTGAGTCCTGTACAGTACAGTCATGATATAGAGTTGAGTCCAGTACATTACAGTTATGATATATAGTTGAGTCCAGTACATTACAGTTATGATATAGAGTTGAGTCCAGTACAGTACAGTTATGATATAGAGTTGAGTCCAGTACAGTACAGTTATGATATAGAGTTGAGTCCAGTACAGTACAGATATGATATAGAGTTGAGTCCAGTACAGTACAGTTATGATATAGAGTTGAGTCCAGTACAGTACAGTTCAGTAGCGGATGTAATAATAGTGGCCTGGACTTCCTGCTATGTCCCCTGGCTTGTTCACTCAATTATTTAAGAGAGCTCTCTATCTGTGTTTTGTCAAAGGGTCAGAGGACACACAGCAGCCTGACTACAGCCTGTTAATAGTGCCAGTCTCCTACTTCACATTAGTCAGACAGACGGCAGAGTGGACACACACATGCCCATATGCAGATAGGCAATCAGACTGACAGGATGCACACACTCACACAGACACACAGACACACAAACACACACACACACACACACACACACACACACACACACACACACACACACACACACACACACACACACACACAGAAACCATTATACAGGGGTAACATTTGTTAGACTGATGGATGTTTATAATTGTCTTATCACGAGGGGGATGAAATATGCCATAAAACTTAGTCTTTCAATTCCACCATGGAACGCTATTTAGCTCCATTCATCACAGGACCATTGATACTGTGTGGAGGTATCTTCCACCCAAGTACAGTGGAAATGGAGAGGCATCTAAATGGTGTCTATCGCTATCAGGTAATGGCATTGAAAGGAGAGATCTAAAGGAGATAGTGTGTAATATCAAATTCTATCTAATTATCTCTGCTTGTTACACAGAGAATAAAAGACGCTGGGTCTATTTTTAGCGTCATTCAGTCCCTTTCCTCCACGCTGCGCCCTGAAGACACTACTACCATGTGTGAGAATGCATCCATTCAATTAGCATTGGGTTTTTCAGGGTTGACGGCTGTTCACGGCAAGTTAAAATTGCTTATTTTTAATTTGCGTCTTTGGTGCTTCCACGTTCCCGTGTTCCCAAAGATCCCCTCCCTCTACCAACCCCATTCTCCTGAAAATCTGATAATGAGGTTTTCATTTTAATTTTTTAAGTGGCCTAGTTTTTAGCAGAGAGCCGAGGAAATGGGGATGCATTGTGTTGCTCGCTCTAACACAAAACTACAGTATGAGAATGGTGGGGGAGGGATTCTGTGTGTGTAACTGTGTCTGTAACACTGGGGTATATCCACATACTTTCTTAGTATTTAGTGTGGGTAGTGTGGGTCCAACAAATCCCAGTCTGTTATGAGGGTATTGTGTCTGGTAAATGGCCAGGAGAGGAGCTGGCCTGGGGGACTCATAGATTAAACCTTACAATACAGTGGTGGTCATCTCAGAATATAAATGAGGCAGTTTTCACTCAAGGGACGCGCTCTGTTCACAGTTATCTAAAGCCTGGTTTAGTTTGAGTCTCTTCTCTGATTTCTCAGCTCTTGTACAGGGTAGTGAAATGCCTGTTGGATATTTCAAGATGGTTGTGTGTGTATAAGCATGTTACGATGCATTTAATATACACATTTCACAATAGATATCTTCCTTGTTTTACTATACATTATTAATAAATGTGTTATACATCCATACTGTATTGAGAGGTATGTATACCTGGTGTAGAAGCGTAAGTATTATATACAATGGAGTAAACACATAAGCTACTGTGAATAGTGAAGGTTGTGAGATGAGAGAGTGTACCAATCGGCCACACCTCAGGAAGATGGGATAATGAGTGGGCTACAGGAAAGCTCAGGCCAGCCAGATGATTACCGATACATCACAGGAGGCTCAGAGTGCTTTACTGTAGAACACAAGGGAGCCATTTTACATCTCTCAGTCTCCTGCTCGCTAAAAAGCCTAGCGCTGAAGATGTGAGTGAAATGCAAACAGGTTTGTTAAGACGTGAGGTGAGATGCTAGATCATGTTTTATAGAGAAATAGTCATCAGTTTCCACCAATGGAGGAACGACTCATACATGGAGGAATGTGATGGTGACATTTGGTTTGCTGGAAGTAATAGAGGTTTCATTCCAGATATGAACTCTAAAGTGAAAAGGTTAGCTAAAGCTTTCAGGGATGCAGGTCTCTGTCATGCATACTAACTACAGACAATACAGCACAGTTATCACAAGCCAAATCAGTAACAAACAGAAACAGCTCTTGATGAAGTCTCAATGAGACAACAGTGTCTTTCTTTAGGGCTGAGACACAGAGAGAGGTATCTGCCTACTCATTTGCTTCAGATGTAAATGAAATGCACGATTGTCTGACACACGTGTTCGGATTGCCTCAGAGAAGTCGATGTAGTGTTTTACACAAGGGGATTCAGCTAACCACAGAGAGAGAGGAGGAAGTAGAGCCTGCTGTGCAATGCTCTCTCCTCTGGAGAAGATTGTGCTCCTCATCGCAGCTTCGCTACTCCTTCTCTCGGTCTCTCCAGGGAATACGTTGATGAAAAATATAAATATGTTTACGGCTAAAGCTCTTTGGTTGCGTGCGTGTATTCCCTGGGGTTCCCGCTTTAGCGTGCTGGTCTTCTGGAGGGAGAGAACAGACGAGGCGGGTGGCGCCACCCTCAGGGCGACCTCTTAGTCCTAAACCACAACGCATGTTTCATAAATCCACAAGCACACATACATACATACACGTAAAGACAAACAAACATGCCTTTTGAAATGTATTGCCATATAAAAAGGGCATTAGCATCTCGGAAGCTGGCATGTCCTGAAGCCTACTGTGTCTTTGTCCTTTATCAATGTAACTGATAACAGATGTTTGCATGCTGGCCCTATGCATGTGGCTAGCATAGAGTGAAGGCTCTGAGACCAGCAGGAATCAATGGTAGACTATATTTGTATAATTTTGCATTCCGAGCTAGGGAGATAGCCAGGTGCGATGTCGGCCAGATACTCTGAATGGTGATTGGGAGCAAATCACTCAAATTAACTGCAATTACGGCACTGGCAATGTCAGGTGAAGGTCTCATCTCCCTAGTTAATCAGGCAAGGGGGTTGTGGCGAAATGACCATAATGCCTCTAGCCAGTGGGCTCTAAGCATGGACATTGTCATGACCAGCTGTGGTCAATGGTTAATGACTGCCTGCTGCCAGATCAGTGGTCCTTGGCTAAGCAGAACAGGTTACCTGTGGAATTCTTCTTCACATATAATTATTGTGATAGAGAACCTGCTGGTTGTGTAACACCAGCCTTTGTTTAAGACATGGAGTTAAGAGGCTTGGGCACCGCTTGTGCGCTTCTGCTCCCAATAAACAGCAATGAATCATTTGAGTGATGAGATGCAGAACCTTCTCTCTCTCTCTCTCCTCACTCATCCCCCTCTCCCTCTCTCCTCCCTGCCTGCTGCAGATAGACCCTCTGCCAATGGGAGGCTTCTAATCCATCCTCTCTTTTTTAGAATGAAAGAGAAGAGGAAAGCCTAGTCAGGCTCTGACATCGACACCTTTTCATGGCATCCAGAGATGCTTCTCTTAGTCACTGCCATCCAAAACATTTCAATTTCTCCATTTGACATTTCAGAATCCCCTCACTCCGTCCTACCTTCTGACAGTGATGGCTTAATTGTGTACTGCACAGAACAGCACAGCCATTTTGGTTAAAGTTTGTATTTGGAGGGAATTTCTTTTATGTATAATTATCCTCTTTCTGCAATTTGCATATGGGTTACATCAAAGGGATATTTGTGATCAACTTTATTACTCTTATGTTTATTTGATGCGATGATGCATCAGAGTAGTTAAGATTGAACACTTAAAACCATACACACCAACTGCAGTAGAAAAGAGCCAGAAGCACAATTCAGCCTAGCTTCCTAGCATAACACACCTTGAAACGGTTATAGTGCTCAATAGTGCTTAAACCCTATACACCACAGGCCCACAGGAGAGAAGGAAATAGAAAAGGAGTGAGATCCATAAAACAAGAGAAAAAGAGAGAGATCCATAAAACAATATTAAGCACTCATTACAGAACGTCGCCATCACAGCAGAATCAATCAGAAAGTGTTTAGAGAGGGGCCTGGGGAGCCAGTCTATTGGATTAATGTTACAATAATCAAAACACATGGTCAAAACACAACAGAAAGAGCCATATATCCTGGTTGTATTGTGGCACTGATTAGTTTTGAATTGATCATGCCATATGCTTTGTTTTAATAAACAAACACCAATTGAACTGCACAATCTGTACATTTATATAATGTATACAGTAGGCTGAGCTTTTAATAATGTCTTCTTGGTTTCCCCTCATATGATTACAGCTTAGATCATCACTTTCTATATTGGCTGGAGCCATATGCTTCCAGTGCCCAGAGTTAAATGTTCTCTTAAAATAGAAACTTCCGCTATCAGCCGAGCAGGGCTATCTCATAGCCTCTGAGAGACTACAGTATGAATGTGGGTTTGAGGGCTTTCTCCTCTATTACTCCATTTCTCATATCTTCCCCATTGCTGGGTGGGCTGGAGGAGGTTAAGGGTTGGGGTGAAGCGGCGATGAGGATGCAGGCTGTGTGTGCCCGGGGGCTCTGTAATGGGTATGGTTTGTGTGTGTGTGTGTGTGTGTGTGTGTGTGTGTGTGTGTGTGTGTGTGTGTGTGTGTGTGTGTGTGTGTGTGTGTGTGTGTGTGTGTGTGTGTGTGCATGTGCGAGCGGTAAGGCTCTGTGGGTGCATTCCACCAGCCTTTTATCACTGTGATGCTCTGCCCCATTGAGCTGCTTCTCTGCTAAAGCCTGTAACACACTGCCATTACTGGAGCAGGAGAGAGAGGGGTGGAGATTGAGATAGAGGAATAGAGATATGGATACAGATGGGATTATGGATAGGAAAGAGTTGATGAGAAGAAAAAGGAGACAATGTGGATGATTGAGCCTTAGAAAAGCTGGAGGGATGATGGGAGAAGGTGCAGAGGGATAGATAGAGTAAAGAGGAAGAGAGAGGAGGCAGGGTAGATATAGAGAGGAGGGAGATATGGGAGTACGGGATCAGGTATAGAATATGCTGTAGAGGAAAAGAAGAGGAGGATGAGGAAGAGAGGGTAATGTAAGATGGAAGGGAGAAGAGGTCGATGAGAGGAGGGAAAACAGAAAGTAGAGTGGGAAGAGGAGTGGGAGTGGGAGGGTAATTCCCCACTTGAGCTACCTCATTTCCCTAAACCCAACCATCATATTGGCTGAACAATAAAGGAGGATAAGTAGCTTACTGTAATAGACAGATGAACATACACATATTTTCTATGAAAGAGAGAGGAAGAGAGAGAGAGACACTATAGAAGAGACAGACAGAGATTCACAGAGAGGCCCTAGTGTCTCTTAGTTGCCATGGACACCAAGAAAGCTGACTTGAGGCTGTGCAGAAAGAATGTCTCACAATTAACACACACCAACACACACACATACACACAGCACCATTGCCACCACCCACTTCTCTCTTCAGCTTTCTCCCCTCCTTCAATGGGGGATGGTGGAGTTTTGACACAGAAAAATGCCTGTATGAGAAAGAAAAAATGGTATACAAATGATGTGCTTTTAACAGAACGACTGCGGTAACCGGCGCACAGTTCTCTGCTGTTCTTGTGTGATAAGTATGCAGTGTAGGATAAAAAAAACATCTTTATTGAATGCAGGAAAGCACAGCACGCCATTGGAGAAGCGGAGGAGGGCAAAAGCGGGAGTGCGAACACAAACTGGTTACAGTTCACTGTGAGTCGTGCATGTCTTTGATGGCATGAACACTGCTGGAATCTGTGTTCTTATTCGAGAGCAGGCAGAAAGCACATGAAGGCTCACTCATCTCTCCTATACTCCCTCAAATTCTTATATATTCTGTGTGTGTGGGGGAGTGGGGTGTGAGTGTGTGTGTGTGCGCACGTGTACGTGTTTGCGTGGTGGGTGTGGTATGTGTGTGTGGGTTGGGTGTATGTTTGTGTGTGTGTCTGTGTGGGGTGTGTGTGTGTGTGTGTGTGTGTGTGTGTGTGTGTGTGTGTGTGTGTGTGTGTGTGTGTGTGTGTGTGTGTGTGTGTGTGTGTGTGTGTGTGTGGGTGCGTGCGTGCGTGTGTAAAAAACAATTCAAATGTCACCATATTTGCAAAGCTTATACCTTCACTGTATATCCTACTCGACAAACGGGGGCCAGAAAAATCATAATTGAAAGATGATATTGTTTTCTCAATAGTGATACTGCATTTAGTGTGGATACACTGAGATGGAAGGCTCTGATCATGTGTCTCACTGATTGAACTTCATACAGGCTATGAATTGACCCCCTGATCATTGTCTGTTCTGATGTAGACTATGATTAGACCCTCTGATCATTCAGTCTGTTCTGATGTAGACTACGATTGGACCCCCTGATCTCTCAGTCTGTTCTGATGTACATGTAGGCTATGATTGGACTCCTTAATCATTCGGTTCAAAGTAACTGACATACCAGGTAGTTATTTTTATCCTGTCAACCATGTTTTCATACTGGTGTTCAGACAAATGGTCAGCATAGTTGTTTCTTCGCAGCACATTATGTATAACAAAGCCAACCTACAAAGACACTATGTCAGAAGTGGAAGCCAAATTAGTGCTGTGTCTGCTTCCTATACTGAGTACTGTTTCATGTCTTCCTCCATCTCCCAACCTCACTAAAGATGTGGTTTCTCTCCCTTCCTGTGATGTAGAAGAATTGTTTGATGTGCTGTTGCATAATACATTATTGCACATACTGTAGATCATAATTTTTCTATTTATTATCCCTTGTGGTGACCTAGGTTCGAACCAAATTATTACAGTGGCTTAGTATATATTTTCACAAAGTCTGCTGCCTCAGTTTGTATGATGGCAATTCGCATATACTCCAGAATGTTATGAAGAGTGATCAG
The DNA here is from genome assembly GCF_901001165.1 of Salmo trutta. Taxonomy (NCBI): domain Eukaryota; kingdom Metazoa; phylum Chordata; class Actinopteri; order Salmoniformes; family Salmonidae; genus Salmo; species Salmo trutta. The sequence continues at coordinate 22,613,873 of NC_042985.1, forward strand.
ATGACTTGCAATTAATTGCAAAGTCCCTCTTTGCCATGCAAATTAACTGAATCCCCAAAAGACATTTCCACTGCATTTCAGCCCTGCCACAAAAGGACCAGCTGACATGTCAGTGATTCTCTCGTTAACACAGGTGTGAGTGTTGACGAGGACAAGGCTGGAGATCACTCTGTCATGCTGATTGAGTTAGAATAACAGACTGGAAGCTTCAAAGGCAGGGTGGTGCTTGGAATCATTGTTCGTCCTCTGTCAACCAAGGTTACCTGCAAGGAAACACATGCCGTCATCATTGCTTTGGACAAAAAGGGCTTCACAGGCAAGGATATTGCTGCCAGTAAGATTGCATCTGAATCAACCATTTATCAGATCATCAAGAACTTCAAGAAGAGCGGTTCAATTGTTGTGAAGAAGGCTTCAGGGTGCCCAAGAAAGTCCAGCAAGCGCCTGAACCGTCTCGTAAAGTTGATTCAGCTGCGGGATCGGGGCACCACCAGTACAGAGCTTGCTCAGGAATGGCAGCAGGCAGGTGTGAGTGCATCTGCACGCACAGTGAGGTGAGGACTTTTGGAGGATGGCCTGATGTCAAGAAGGGCAGCAAAAAAGCCACTTTTGTCCAGAAAAAACATCAGGGACAGACTGATATTCTGCAAAAGGTACAGGGATTGGACTGCTGAGGACTGGGGTAAAGTCATTTTCTCTGATGAATCCCCTTTCTGATTGTTTGGGGCATCCGGAAAAAAGCTTGTCCGGAGAAGACAAGTTGAGCACTACCATCAGTCCTGTGTCATGCCAACAGTAAAGCATCCTGAGACCATTCATGTGTAGGGTTGCTTTTCCCAACCATCCAGGAACAGTTTGGTGACGAACAATGCCTTTTCCAGCATGATGGAGCACCTTGCCATAAGGCAAAAGTGATAACTAAGTGGCTCGGGGAACAAAACATCAATATTTTCATGTCCATGGCCAGGAACCTCCCCAGACCTTAATCCCATTGAGAACGTGTGGTCAATCCACAAAAGGCGGGTGGACAAACAAAAACCCACGAATTCTGACAAACTCCAAGCATTGATTATGCAAGAATGGGCTGCCATCAGTCAGGATGTAGCCCAGAAGTTAATCAACAGCATGCTAGGGGGGATTGCAGAGGTCTTGAAAAAGAAGGGTGAACACTGCAAATATTGACTCTTTGCATCAACTTCATGTAGTTGTCAATAAAAGCCTTTGACACTTATGAAATGCTTGTAACTATACTTCAGTATTCCATAGTAACATCTGACAAAAATATCTAAAGAAACTGAAGCAGCAAACTGTGGAAATTAATATTTGTGTCATTCTCAAAACTTTTGGCCATGACTGTACAGCTGCAGCGATAGGTAAGCTGCTCTGACAGCTGACGCTTAAAGTTAGAGAGGGAGATATAAGTCTCCAACTTCCGTGATTTTTGCAATTCGTTCCAGTCATTGGCAGCAGAGAACTGGAAGGAAAGCGGCCAAAGTAGGTGTTGGCTTTGGGGATGACCAGTGAGATATACCTGCTGGAGTGCGTGCTACAGGTGGGTATTGCTATGGTGACCAGTGAGCTGAGATAAGGCGGAGCTATACCTAGCAAAGACTTATAGATGACCTGGAGCCAGTGGATTTGGTGACGAATATGTAGCAAGGACCAGCCAACGAGAGCATACAGGTCACAGTGGTGAGTAGAATATGGGGCTTTGGTGACAAAACGGATGGCACTGTGACAGACCCCATCCAATTTGCTGAGTAGAGTGTTGGAGGCTAATTTGTAAATGACATCGCCGAAGTCAAGAATCGGTAGGATAGTCAGTTTTACGAGGATGAGTTTGGCAGCATGAGTGAAGGAGGCTTTGTTGCGAAATTGGAAGTTGATTCTTGATTTAACTTAGGAATGGAGATGCTTAATGTGAGTCTGGAAGGAGAGTTTACAGTCTAACCAGACACCTAGGTATTTATAGTTGTCCACATATTCTAAGTCATAACCGTCCAGAGTAGTGATGCTAGTTGGTTGAAGAGCATGCATTTTGTTTTACTAGCATTTAAGAGCAGTTGGAGGCCACGGAAGGAGTATTGTATGGCGTTGAAGCTCGTTTGGAGGTTTGTTAACACAGTGTCCAAAGAAGGGCCAGATGTATACAGAATGGTGTTGTCTGCATAGAGGTGAATCAAAGAATCACCCGCAGCAAGAGCGACATCATTGATATATACAGAGAAAAGAGTCGGCCCGAGAATTTAACCCTGTGGTACCCCCATAGAGACTGCCAGAGGTCTGGACAACAGGCCCTCCGATTTGACACACTGAACTCCATCTGAGAAGTAGTTAGTGAACCAGGCGAGGCAGTCATTAGAGAAACCAAGGCTGTTCAGTCTGCTGATAAGAATACGGTGATTGACAGAGTCGAAAGCCTTGGTCAGGTTGATGAAGACGGCTGCACAGTACTGTCTTTTATTGATGGTGGTTATGATATCGTTTAGGACCTTGAGCGTGGCTGAGGTGCACCCGTGACCAGCTCGGAAAACCAGATTGCATAACGGAGAAGGTATGATGGGATACGAAATGATAGGTGATCTCTTTGTTCACTTGGCTTTCGAAGACTTTAGAAAGGCAGGGCAGGGTGGATATAGGTCTGTAACAGTTTTGGTCTAGAGTGTCTCCCCCTTTGAAGAGGGGGATGACCGCGGCCGCTTTCCAATCTTTAGGAATCTTAGACGATACAAAAGAGAGGTTGAACAGACTAGTAATAGGGGTTGCAACAATGGCGGCGGATAATTTTAGAAAGAGAGGGTCTAGATTGTCTAGCCCAGCTGATTTGTAGGGATCCAGATTTTGCAGCTCTTTCAGAACATCAGCTGTCTGGATTTGAGTGAAGGAGAAGCGGGTGGGGGGGGGTTGGGCCAGTTTCTGCGCGGGGTGCAGAGCTGTTGGCTGGGGTTGTGGTAGACAGGTGGAAAGCTAGGCCAACCGTAGAGAAATGCTTATTGATATTCTCGATTATCGTGGATTTATCAGTGGTGACACTGTTTCCTAGTCTCGATGCAGTGGGCAGCTGGGAGGAGGTACTCTTATTCTCCATGGACTTTTCAGTGTCCCAAAACGTTTTGGAATTGGTGCTGCGGGATGCAAATTTCTGTTTGAAAAAGCTATCCTTTGCTTTCCTAACTGACTCTGTGTATTGGTTCCTGACTTATTGTATGGGGTATTGTATGTAGATTGATGAGGGAAAAAAACAACGTAATACATTTTAAAATAAGGCTGTAACGTAACAAAATGTAGAAAAAGTCAAAGGGTCTGAGTACTTTCCGAATGCACTGTATATGACAATGTTCCATTGAAATACACTTGGATCATGGGAATAACCAAACACTGGTTCCTCTTCAAATGAATCATATGAAACAAAGACGTCTATGAGTTCACTGAATGCCTATTACATACATTTTTTTGCCCTTTGGTGCAATTTTCACTCTTACTACAAAACTCAAAACAGATCATCAAAAAGGCAGTTGTTTCAAAACTCTAAGCACAATTTCAATTGACAAAGTACAATACACAAAATCATACAGTTACTTTTTTACCTAGAAATACATGTTTGATGTTCCAATACATGTTAATAGAAAGTAATTGCTTTTCACAATGCAGTGATCACATTAATTTTGATATGATTCTATTCTCTTTTGTTAAAATAAATTTTACTATTACTTAATCCGACTGCTCTTAATTGATGATCACTTAAACGTTTGGTTTAAAATTGCATTACCCATGTCGTCCAAAAAGTTATACTTTTGACTCATCTGTCCATAGAACATTCTTCCAAGTGTCTTGATGATCATCAAGGTGATTTTTTGGCAAACTTGAGTCAACATTTTGGACTAGATGGGTCCCATTATGTCTGGTGAAAACCAAACACTGCATTCCACAGTAAGAACCTCATACCAATGGTCAAGCATGGTGGTGGTAGTGTGATGGTTTGGAGATGCTTTGCTGCCTCAGGACCTGGACGACTTGCCTGTAGCATATTACATCCAAAGGGCAATTTATCTTAAAAGTTTTGCTGTTGGATGAACTGGTTGTTAAAATAACGACATTGAGAAGATATCATTATGTTGTGTTTTGGTGATTAAACCAATGTACTCATTATATTTCACATTAAACATTAGTTTGGATTGTTAAGTGTTAAGTGAAAAGCTCTTAAGTGAAAATAGTACCAAACCACCAAAAACAATGTTAACATGTATCCAATGGTGCTAAGCTGTACAGGTCCAATTGTTGCTCTTTATGAGGTAACCATGCCCTTCAGCATGGAAAGGGTTTGCTCTCATTCATTATGGAGTCTGATTCTACTCCTGTATAAGACTCTATGGGGCTGGTAGCTTTAGCTCCATTGTGCTGCTTAAATAACTATTTGGTGCACAGGCTGTTTTCATTCATCTTTACAAAACTGTCTGGACAAGGGTTAGACAGGAATGTATTACATACACTTCAATTCCCCTATAGTTCCATCTTTAGATATATAGATCAAATACATATACTGTACATGCATGCATGCATGCACGCACGCACGCACGCACACACACACACACACACACACACACACACACACACACACACACACACACACACACAGGCACACACACGTACGCACTCATACAAACACACATTTCCACATGGTTAATACAGAGCCTGTCAATCACTGAAATGGATTGAGAAATTATTAAATTGACTGCACAATAAAAGAGGTGCTTACTGATCAATTGTGCAAATCTATAATAGAATTAGTTATCAACCAGCCTCACCATACAGCCCTTAATGGCATTGACATACTGTATATCCCAAGATAAACAGGTTGAACAACAATCCTACCTGGCCAAAGGATAAACAGAACAGTATAGAATACAACTGAGCCAAACAATAGGAATTAATGCAGTAGCAGAAAACATGCACTTAATACTAAACAACGTGCACAATCAACACCACTAATTAGTTCGTTCTCAGGGCCAGTTGTATTGAAAGCCAGTTGGGCGTCACTCTTGACGTGCATTTGGATGACAGCCCTGGGGTCTCGGCGCAAAGAGAGCATTGGGGGTTTAGTGTTGGCGGCGCGGTTAATAAGCGGAGCGCTTTGAACTGTGGAGAGTCGGGATCGCGCTCGCTCATTGCTTGATGGTGAATTGAGCGACTGGCTGCGCGGCGCCGGTCATTCACGCATCGAAAGAGCGCATGCACTTTTTCAGCACCAATTGAGTGTGGACAGCGCACGGTGCCTCATAGCCTCCTGTGAGTGGTCGGACATTCAACCTGTGGCTAAATTGTACGATAGGCTACTTTTGATGGGGAAAACCCCACAATTGAATACTACACACTCGAACAGGGATGCCCGACGTTTGGAAAGAAATAAAGGAATATGATGTTTTTTTTTACCTAGTATACTTACCTGTTCCTCCTCCGCTACCCTGGTTGGTTTTTCAGACAGCGAGAGTGGTGCTGAGCTGCTGGGTGTTGGTTACTCCGCTTCGGGTGGAGTGGTGCGCTGCTACTGGGGCTTTAGTTGACTCTGTGCCGGGAGGATTAGTGTGATTCTGCGGGGGCTAGTCGACTCTCTGGTGGGCGGGGTGGTGTGGTGGTGCCATAGGAGCCCCTCCATTCAGAAGGATGCTGGTGGGAAATGCCTGGCGACAGAGAGGACGAGATTTGTCAAAAAGCACTAGAACTACTGTCTGATCTGTGCTCTAAAGGGGAAGTACAGAACGAGAACTGTCTGGATTTCATTTACCATTTCCGGGACCTCGCCAGACCACGCTACACGGACTCAGGTATTAATGCACCAGTCAATCCTATCCAATTAATCGGCCCTGAGAGCAGTGTATGTGTATGCAATGCGTGTGCGCTTTTCGGTTTGAATTATACAGATGTAACTTGCTCTGAAACACTTTGATCTGAATATATTTTTTTCACACATTAAGTTTGGAGAGATAGGGTTCCATTTCTGCACAGAACTTGTTGCATGGAGATTAGGAGTGAGGAAAATGATTTTATATAGGGGTTTGCAGGAACAAATGTTTGATAAAAACAAAAGTCAGTAGGTTATATTCAGCCTTGCCAATAAATGTAGTGTGGGATATGCAGTGCGCACTATGGATTTGTTATATGTGCATTTATTTCTGGTGCACCTGAGGTGGATGGGGTGTTAAGTGGGGGATGGGGACTAGTGCGAGTTTGCGTAATCCTTGGTCGCATTCATTGAAGCTTGAGCTCGCGTGATACCCAATGCTATCTCATTTTTTTGCATTGGCACATGCGATGCAACACTCGGCCACACTAAAGTTCTCAGCGGATTCGTTTTGTAATCCCTCACCCATTTATCAAGGGTTAGTGGTGAGTGCATGCATATACGTGCTAGCCTCAGCAAGAGAGGGAGACAGTGCTTAGGGTGGAGCGGGAATTTTGGGGAACCTAGCACACCGTGCGAGCGCGCCAGGATACGAGGGAGGAGTGCATTCTTAGTAATACCGTATCACACTAACCCACGTGAGCTGTTTGTGTGTGTGTTCGTGCGTGCGTGGACGTGTTTTTCACTCTACCCACTGATCCATGGCTGCCTGTTGCAGACCCTTGTGATTACTAGAAGGTTCACAGGAGGTTTCTGGAAGGCATAAAATGTTACATATTGTGAACCCAATGGCCTGAGCTTGATCTAATAACCCAAACTTCTGCATTTCTCACATGCCCCTGATTGCTGAATTGTTCAAGATGTGGCCCGTAACCCCACCCCCATCCTTTCAGTCAAAACCTCTCTTCACTCTCCCATCTCCTTGCTCCCCTCTTCTTTCTCCTCTCCCCTCCCCTCCCCTTCCTCCTATACCCCCTCTCCTCACCCCCTTCTAATTTCTGCGTACTATCTGTCCCTGCTCCTCTCCCCTATGCACCATTTCTTCTCCCTTCAGCACTATTCTCTGTGAACTCTCCCTTCTCTCTTCATTCTCCTTTACCTCCATTCTCCCCTCTGCATTGACAGCCAGGTGGAGTGTAGGGTGGGGTTATTGAACTGCGATCAGAGGCAGGTTCCCTTGAGTCCACAGTCCCTGGTTTTATTAACATATCCAGCTGAGCCATGTCATCCTGTCCTGGATGACTGGCACCTCAATAAAACCAGAGAGAAATACGGATGAAAGAGAGAAGAGAAAAAGATATAGGAAGATTGACAAGTCTTTTTGCGTTAGTCTCTGGCATTCAAAGATAATATGTGACCCAAACGGAGAAGAGTGTGTGTGTGTGTGTGTGTGTGTGTGTGTCTGTTTCTGTGTGGAGGGTTAAAAACCAACCATGGCTAACACATTTGCAGTGTTTGTACAGGCCAAGCGACTCCCTCACACCAGATCAGGTCAAAATGAATGTCTGCACCATACTCAATGTTAATGCCACTGTGAAGCTTACTATTTTAAATCATCTGGAGAATGAAAAAAATCTTACAATTGATCTCTCACCTTTACCAAAATAACTTCACAGACATCTGCCTGCTGTCTATACATTAATGTAGTGCTGAGCATGTTGCTAATCACTCAGACCCATTATGCACATGGATGTGATTCTGGGCTATATGTGACGAGCTTGTGTTTAGAGGTAGGTGAAGGAGTCAAGCGCAGGAGAGCAGAGATGTCCGAGATGTGTTATTTAATAGGCAAGTCCACAAACAAACAGGTCAGGTACAATACCAAAATAAACGCCCTTGACAACAGAGAAACCAGTACTCAAGGAAGGAGGGGACAAAAACAACGCTCCTAAACTTATACACACTTGGTATAATACGTGAAAACAAATAAGGCACAACCTAACGAGCAACATCACATGAATAATCCCACACAAACCTAGGCAGGCAACAGGGGTAATTATACACACAGGAATTATGGAAAATGAAACCAGGTGTGAAAGAACCACAGACAAAACAAACGGAAAAGGAAAAAAGGATCGGTGATGGCTGGTAGGCCGGCTACGCCGAGCGCCGAGCGCCGCCCGAACAGGGAGAGGAACCACCTTCGGTGGAAGTCGTGACACTATATGTATAACATATGTCATGTTGAGTCCTCAGTAATAGCAACCCCGCGGGAAATTAAGCTATTCTATCTTAAGCCAGATCATGGCCATACAGCGAGTGGCTGGGGAAAGAGAGTTTTCCAGCAACATGTCCCCCTGCTGTGCTCACCTTGTAGACTTGATAGATAGACTGAGAGCCGGACTCCCAGCTACTCAACACTGTTTAGGTGTCATTGCCCCAGTATTATCAAACTCTACTTATACAGTTGAAATCGGAAGTTTACATACACTTAGGTTGGAGTCTTAAAAATCGTTTTTCAACCACTCCACAAATTTCTTGTTAACATACTATAGTTTTGGCCAGTCGGTTAAGACATCTACTTTGTGCATGACACAAGTCATTTTTCCAACAATTGTTTACAGACAAATGATTTCACTTATAATTCACTGTATCACAATTACAGTGAGTCAGAAGTTTACATACACTAAGTTGACTGTGCCTTTAAACAACTTGAAAAATTCCAGAAAATTATGTAATGGCTTTAGAAGCTTCTGATAGGCTAATTGACATAATTTGAGTCAATTGGAGGTGTACCCGTGGATGTTTTTCAAGGCCTACCTTCAAACTCAATGCCTCTTTGCTTGACATCATGGGAAAATCAAAAGAAATCAGCCAAGACCTCAGAAAAAATTTGTACACCTGCAAAAGTCTGGTTCATCCTTGGGAGCAATTTCCAAAAGCCTGAAGGTACCACGTTCATCTGTACAAACAATAGTACGCAAGTATAAACACCATGGGACCACGCAGCCGTCATACCACTCAGGAAGGAGACGCGTTCTGTCTCCTAGATATGAACGTACTTTGGTGCAAAAAGTGCAAATCAATCCAAGAACAACAACAAAGGACCTTGTGAAGCTGCTGGAGGAAACAGGTACAAAAGTATCTATATCCACAGTAAAACGAGTCCTATATCAACATAACCTGAAAGGCCGCTCAGCAAGGAAGAAGCCACTGCTCCAAAACTGCCATAAAAAAGCCAGACTACTGTTTGCAACTGCACATTGAGACAAAGATCGTACTTTTTGGAGAACTGTGGTTCCCCCTGGGGTTGCTCTGGTCTGATGAAACAGAAATAGGACTGTTTGGCCATAATGACCATCGTTATGTTTGGAGGAAAAAGGGGGATGCTTGCATCATGAAGCCTGGGGGTGGCAGCATCATGCTGTGGGGGTGCTTTGCTGCAGGAGGGACTGGTGCACTTCACAAAATAGATGGCATCAGGAGGCAGGAACATTATGCGGATATATTGAAGCAACATCTCAAAACATCAGTCAGGAAGTTAAAGCTTGGTCGCAAATGGGTCTTCGAAATGGACAATGACCCCAAGCATACTTCCAAAGTTGTGTCAAAATGGCTTCAGGACAATAAAGTCAAGGTATTGCAGTGGCCATCACAAAGCCCTGACCTCAATCCCATAGAAAATTTGTGGGCAGAACTGAAAAGTGTGTGCGAGCAAGGAGGCCTACAAACCTGACTCAGTTACACCAGCTCTGTCAGGAGGAATGGGCCAAAATTTACCCAACTTATTGTGAAAAGCTTGTGAAAGACTAACCAAAACGTTTGACCCAAGTTAAACAATTTAAAGGCAATGCTACCAAATACTAATTGAGTGTACAGTATGTAAACTTCTGACCCACTGGGAATGTGATGAAATAAATAAAAGCTGAAATAAATAATTCTCTCTACTATTATTCTGACATTTCACATTCTTAAAATAAAGTGGTGATCCTAACTGACCTAAGACAGTTAATTTTTACTAGGATTAAATGTCAGGAATTGTGAAAGACAATGAGTTTAAATGTATTTGGCTAAGGTGTATGTAAACTTCCGACTTCAACTGTAGATAATGCCTGTGGTAGATAATGCCTGTGAGATTTTTGGTTGGTAGCAGCTCACTCAGATTCACATACAGTAGCTAATTTACACTGAGTGCACAAAACATTAAGAACACCTTCATAATATTGAGTAAAAAAACATGTTGTCTTGCCCATTCTCTCTCCGCATGGCAGACATACACAATCCATGTCTCAATTGTCTCAAAACTTAAATATAGTTTTTTAACCGGTCTCCTCCCCTTTATCTACACGTATTGAAGTGGATTTAACAAGTGTCATCAATAAGAATCCTAGCTTTCACCTGGATTCACCCGGTCAGTCAAACTATGTCATGGAAAGAGCACCGAACAATCTGTAAGGCACCTTAGAGCAACACAAGGGAATACTTCTGTAGGTCCAAGGAAATGCTTAAATCGGCAATATCCCCCTCTCTCTTTCTGTTGGATGTTTTTGTTAGCTATCGGGGTTATTTTAGACTTTTCAGATATACTATGATTCTCTACCTCCTCAGGCAGTACCAGGGCAACCTGCCAAGTAAACCACCACTAGGCCTCTGGATCAATGTGCTCTCAGGCTACAGGGCTGCCCAAGTCAGTCTATCGCCCTCATCTCTGAGCTCAATAGCCACAGTTCGATCAGATGCCACAGTGTGGTCTAAACACAGCTCACCCCTGGTGTACCATGTCTTTGGCTGGTTGTGACATGGCCTGTGGTTTCACTGATTGACTTATTTCATCAGGAATAGTGACTGATTCTATCAGTAGCTTTGTGATTCAGAGAATGGGATTTGTGTGTTCAAAGCCTCCTCCATTCATGTTCAATACTCCACTGCAGGTCTGTGACGGTCACATGTGCTGTGTGTACAGAGGACATCAGCTGGACATATGGACAATGCTCTCTATCACTCCAGTATCTCTGCACATTATACATATTGTATTGGAACTGTATGTAGCTTACTTCTTGGGTGTTCTACCTTATGTTATTTTCAATACTACATTGATATTGATTACTGCATTGTTAGGTTTAGAGCTTGCAAGAAAGGCATTTCACGTGACTTTAAAACTTGAAAATTGAAACGTGTCCTACACCGCTAAAGAGGAGTTTCAGCACAGGTGACAGGAGTGGCATGACATTAATTTTACAACAGCAAAATGGCCACCCTGCTTAGTGGCATTTCAATGGCATTACTGTCATGAAGCACTCAATCAGCTGATAAAAAGAATGCAGGTAACATACAGTATATGAACGCGGAGGTAGATTTTCACACAGTTGGTTCTCCGTATTGCAGTGTTTTGTGATCCTGGATCATGTTAATAACAGCTTGGAGGAGCTTGAAAGGAGGGATCAGCCCAAGAACATTCACGATTGTTTATGAAGGTTTTTTGATCTTCATAATTGCCTAGAAACACAAATTGAGATATTATGTGTGTGGTATGTTGGTATGACATCATCAAAGCAGAGTGGCCTTGTCCCATTTACAGCCATGTACAGTGTCGACTGTACACACGTTTTGATGAAGTGTTTGCAAGTGCTCTGAGAAATGCAAGAGCGGTCAAGGCTCTGAAGATAATATTTTGGGACAGACTTCATCATTCACCTTCTTCACACTATCACAACGTAGGCCAACTCACTGCAATATTTGAAGTGACACAATTAAGGGTGCATTTATTTTAGACTGCTGTGGGCTATAATCTATTATTTTACTCAACTGTTTGATTACTGATTGACGTGAGAGCTATGGGAACAGTATAATTATTGAATTTGATGTGTAAAAGGTGTTCTATACCTGACATATCAGAGGGGTATGCACGGGTGAGGTTAAGGAGGAAGAGGGGGAGGGTAATAGAAAGTTAGCGAAGGAGCATGTGAAGGAGGAGACAGCAATAAGAGGAGGAAGAAGAGGGGTAGGTGGTGTGCAATACTAGGCTCATTAAGGAAGCCCCAGACTCCCAGCTTGCTTTGCCTCAACATTCTGAGGGAATATGTAATGGAAGGGGCCATGTCAAAAACAACCCCTTTGCTTTTTACTGCAATCAAAGGTGGTCAGCCTGGCCTTTTACCCTGCATGTGATTTCCCTTGGTCCGCCCAGCAGATTCCACATCCATTAATGCTGAGCGATTACTGCTTTTTGAGGTCGGTTTGGTTTCTGTTCTATTATTTGGGTGGGATGCTGTAACAACACAGAATAAAACAATGAATAAAAGTCCCATGATGGTAGTGACTGAACATTACTGTTTATCACTTATTAACCATCATTTAATAAAATAATTCAGTTGTGTATATTACATTTGTTTTATTTGATGACTTTATTATTTAATTCCAAGTCATCATCTCATCTCTGTAGAGCTGCTGCCTATGCTGTCTGACAAAATCACTATTTTAGTCGTTCTTCAAAATAAATAAGGCATACTTTTATGACTGCTGAATACCAACTATCAATCACTTTGATCATGTATTTTCAGGTAGAGATACCTGGCTAAGCAACAGCTGCGCTCTATATCACCTCAAGATCGCACATTCTTCTCTCTTCCGTAGCAGAAGTAAAAGAAACACAGATTGGCTAAGTAGATTCACAATGGATTATGGTCATTGTAGTTAATTACTACTGTTTATACTGAGCAAAAATGTAAATGCAACATGTTAAGTCTTGGTCTCATTTTTCACGAGCTGCACAAAAAGCTAATTTCTCTCAAATTGTGTGCACAAATTTGTTTACATCACTGTAAGTGAGAATTTCTCCTTTGCCAAGTTAATCCATCCACCTGACAGGTGTGGCATATCAAGAAGCTTATTAAACAGCATGATCATTAAACCGGTGCACCTTGTGCTGGGGACAATAAAAGGCCACTAAAATGTGCAGTTTTGTCACACAACAAAATGCCACAGATGTCTCAAGTTTAGAGGGAGCGTGAAATTGGCATGCTGACTGCAGGAATGTCCAACAGAGAACAGATCATTTAATGTTAATTTCTCTACCATATGACGCCTCCAACGTTGTTTTAGAGAATTTCTCTGTACGTCGAACCGGCCTCACCATTTAAAAAAAAAATCATTCTGATTGGCTGGGCCGAGCTCCCCAGTGGTTGGCCTAGCTCCATGGCTGCACCCCTGTCATGTGAAATCTATAGATTGGGTGATAATGAATTTATTTCTATTGACCGATTTCTGTCTAAGAACTGTAACTCAGTAAAATGTTTGAAATTATTGGATGTTGTTTTTATATTTTTGTACAGTATAGAATATTGGCCTGTTGGAAACTACAACTCCATACTACATCGCACAGTTCAGGCTGGATCTGATTTATATTTAGAGAAATTGTGCAATTTGCGCATTGAGCTCACAGACAAAAAAACAAACTAAATGGAATTAAAATAATTGAATGGATGTTGTTTAAAAAATGAAAAATAACCAACATTTTGATTAATCGCTCAATGCTAAAATCCATGAAACAGACGAGGCATCAGGAGCTGCAACTCTCAACCTGAATGGTAATTACATTTCAAGAGATTTGCCGTGTTTGTAATTTTGTCTTTCCACGGCTGTGCATCATTTTTACTGTTACTGATGATTGCCAAACACTATTTTCACTTTCACCCCTGTGGAGGTACAGTATGTAAAAGGTCTACGATAAGATTTCACTATTTTCACTTTCACCCCTGTGGAGGTACAGTATGTAAAAGGTCTACGATAAGATTTCATTAAGATGTGGTCAGTGAGATCCAGAGAAACATGGTATCTCATAAACCCGGACCTTGTTTTAGACAAGATAACATCCTGAGTGTTCTCTTGCATAGCCCTATCTGTGCTTAGTCATTTAGCATACATATATAATTAAACAAATAACTAAAAAAGCTTTCTCCCAGTGGATTAATTACACAAATCATAATTTCATAATTTCATACGCCTCAGTTGATGTAAACCCACAGGGTTTCATTAACAACGGACAAACAGGGCTGGAGAATGGGACAGCATATGGCAAAATATGGTGAACTAGACGGTACAATACTGTATGGTGCAAAACAATTTACAGTTGAGTGGGTCTGTTTTATAAATGCCTCTAGACAATCTGACCATTTAACTCCTATAAAGATAGTTAGGAAAAATGCCCGGCCTCTGCCGGTGTGCCATTATGTGTAGTAGTGATGGGTGGGGGAGTGCTGATTTGCTCTGCAGTTCGGAAGGTGTACATTAGTTAGGTGTCATGCATTGTGTTACATTGTGTGACACTAAGTCCTCCAAGTTCAAGGGGTGACAGCTGTGCCAAAATGATGAATTCCCAATGACACTGATTCATCTCTTTGAAGATCTCTCTTTGGCGGAACTTCATCCTCTTCAGAAGAATTCCCAGAGAGGGATATCTCATCATCACTTCACTTCCTGGGATTGCTTAGGAGGCAAACGCCAAGATGAATCAGAAGGCTCTTCATGATTGTCTTTCTGTTCTCCCCCTTCCGCGGTGACTGGTGGACCCTGTGCCAGTGTGAATGAGCACACTTTATTATTCATCACAACACTTTGAAATCTTAATCTTTTATTTGTGATATTTGAGGCTGCCTTGATATGGCCAAAAAGTGCCTGCAACCGATGTTGCATGGAAACATGGGAACACAGTAAACCCTAAACAGTCTCTCTAGCTCTCATTCTGAATGTGAGTAGTACCACGATGCTCTGTAATTATGATGACGTTGACAGCATTGTAAAGACAAATTTCACATTCATAGGACTGTCACTGCTTCCTACAAGACCGTTATGGGGACAACAAAGTGCAACACATCAATAGCAATACAACTACACAACATGTTGCAAGTCATGCTGTAAAAGCTGTCACATGAAAATATAATTACAGGATTACTCGCAGCATTTTCACAAGGCTTCTCACACTGTATACATACCTGTAGTATCTCAGTTCAAACTGTGTAGAGGATGAGGACCAGCCTAGATATAGGGAGATTCTCCATTGGGCATAAATCCATCCTCTCCTCGACTCCTCTGTCCTCCTCCCTCCTGACCCGGAAGGAAACCGATAAGTCGTTACTATATGTAGGAGAATATCATTTTGTTCATTGGTGAACAGAGGAGTTTGCACCTCTCCTCGATAGCCTCTCCCGGCTGAGAATTCTTACGTATATCCTGCCGGAGTCCTACCAGGAAGACTTTTGTAATCCGCCACACCCCCTTTGAATCAACTGTTTTTTTCTCAGAGGAGAAAAGCACGCACACGTTTTAAAACCCCCACTTTTAGTCTATAAAATGTCTGGTACAACTAGCAAAATGTGTTTGAACCACTTTATACACAGTTTGCCTGATGACGAGCTTGTGGAGGGAAGTCTCATTTCATCAAGCACATTTGTTTCCACATTTCCTCTCCTCGATTACATTGACATTTTTCAAAAGGAGGCAGGAGAGGACGGAGAGAGGATGCATTCTTCCATGATTCACAATTTCTTCAAAAATAAGATAAAAATTTGTCTGATTTACAACTACACAGGACCAAACACTTTCATTAAAATAAGTACTGAAATTTAGATTTTTCACTTCAAAGTCCAAAAATGGCATGGATAAATTATTTACAATTCTAATTAATTTGGTTGGAGGCAAGTGATTCTCAGCATGTTACGTCCTGACCATAGTAAGTTGTTATTTTCTATGGTAGAGTAGGTGAGGGCGTGACAGGGGGTGTTTGTCCGTTTTTGTATTTATATGTTTAGTTTCTAGTTTTGTATTTCTAGGTTAGTTTCTGTTTGGCATGACCTCCAGTTAGAGGCAGCCGGTTGTCATTGTCTCTAATTGGAGGCAATATTTAAGTTGATGTTTGTCCCACTGGTGTTTTGTGGGTGATTATTTTGTGAGTAGTGTATGCCTGCTCTGCGTCACGGCTTTCTTGTTTTTGTATTTCAAGTTTATTGTATATTGCATTCGTTTCATGACTGAATAAAAGATGTGGAACTACGATCACGCTGTGTATTGGTCCTTCCGAAAGCCCTGACACAGCAGGTGTAATTTATCTCACCTGCGATAATTTGCAGGGCCAACGGGGCAAAAATAGCCATTAAACCAGCCATTCAACCAGTTGGGTTGAAATCTGGTGACAGAGACAGCCATGGCATATGGTTTACATCATTTTTATGCTCATCGAACCTTAATTAACTCAGTTTCCACACCAGTGTGGAAGCTCATGCTTTCAATATACTTTGTATCCCTCATTTACTCAAGTGTTTCCATTTACTTTGGCAGTTACCTGTATGATGTGATTAGTTGGTACGTAAAACACCTATCCAGGCGTAAGATCTGACATGCGTCAGCAACGCCTGGGCAGAGGAGCGTGCCTTTTACCTGCACCAACAGCTCTCCTTAGATGAGGAGGAGACGTTGGGCATCGTAAAAGGACCTGGCATAAACCATTCAAACCTCTAAACAGGTATTCTGTTCACTATGAACATAGCCTTAGTTAGTGTAAACCTTTATACTGTATATACGGTCCATGTCTATGGCATAAACATTACAGTTTCCAATACTAAGGCTAAACATTTCAAATGAAATTACATTATAAGAAGACACACTCCGTTTGTTATTTTATATTACCCTACAAAGCACAATGTTTTATGTTGAATTAGATATAAAGTTGAAGTTGGAAGTTTACATACACTTAGGTTGGAGTCATTAAAACTTGTTTTTCAACTACTCCACAAATTTCTTGTTAACAAACTATAGTTTTGGCAAGTTGGTTAGGACATCTACTTTGTGCATGACACAAACCATTTTTCCAACAATTATTTACAGAGAGACAATTTCACTTATAATTCACTGTATCACAATTCAAGTTCCAATTCCAGAGTCAGAAATTTACATACGCTAAGTTGACTGTGCCTTTAAATAGCTTGGAAAATTCCAGGAAATTATGCCATGGCTTTAGAAGCTTCTGATAGGCTCATTTACATAATTTGAGTCAATTGGAGGTGTACCTGTGGATGTTTTTCAAGGCCTACCTTCAAACTCAGTGCCTCTTTGCTTGACATCATGGGAAAATCAAAAGAAATCAGCCAAGACTGGTTCATCCTTGAGAGCAATTTCCAAACGCCTGAAGGTACCACGTTCATCTGTACAAACAATAGTACGCAAGTATAAACACCATGGGACTATGCAGCTGTCATAACGCTCAGGAAGGAGACGCGTTCTGTCTCCTAGAGATGAACGTACTTTGGTGTGAAAAGTGCAAATCAATCCCAGAACAACAACAAAGGACCCTGTGAAGATGCTGGAGGAAGCAGGTACAACATTATCTATATCCACAGTAAAACGAGTCCTATATCGACATAACCTGAAGGGCCGCTCAGCAAGGAAGAAGCCACTGCTCCAAAACCACCATAAAAAAGCCAGACTACGGTTTGCAACTGCACATGGAGACAAAGATCGTACTTTTTGGAGAAATGTCCTCTGGTCTGATGAAACAAAAATAGAACTGTTTGGCCATAATGACCATTGTTACATTTGAAGGAAAAAGGGGGGCTTGCAAGCCGAAGAACACCATCCCAACCATGAAGCACGGGGGTGACATCATCATGTTGTGGGGGTGCTTTGCTGCAGGAGGGACTGGTGCACTTCAGAAAATAGATGGCATCATGAAGAAGGAAAATTATGTGGATATATTGAAGCAACATCTCAAGACATCAGTCAGGAAGTTAAAGCTTGGTCGCAAGTGGGTCTTCCAAATAGACACTGACCCCAAGCATACTTCCAAAGTTGTGGCAAAATGGCTTAAGGACAACAAGGTCAAGGTATTGGAGAGGCCATCACAAAGCCCTGACCTCAATCCTATAGAAAATGTGTGGGCAGAACTGAAAAAGCGTGTGCGAGCAAAGAGGCCTACAAACCTGACTCAGTTACACCAGCTCTGTCAGGAGGAATGGGCCAAAATTCACCCAACTTATTGTGGGAAGCTTGTGGAAGGCTACCTGAAACTTTTAACCCAAGTTAAATAATTTAAAGGCAATCCTACCAAATACTAATTGAATGTACAGTATGTAAACTTCTGACCCACTGGGAATGTGATGAAAGAAATACAAGCTGAAATAAATAATTCTCTCTACTATTATCTCTCTACATTCTTAAAATAAACTGGTGATCCTAACTGGCCTAAGACAGGGAATTTTTACTAGGAATAAGTGTCAGGAATTGTGGAAAACTGAGTTTAAATGTATTTGGCTAAGGTGTATGTAAACTTCCGACTTGAACTGTAGCTAGTATGTTTGTGGCAAACAATTTAGCAAACAATGAGTTCTGTGAGGAGAAATGAACAGAGAGGTGCGACGTCGTCACACCAATTTAAACTCTTACAGAGGATCCATCACATATTTTAATCGCTCAAAATGGCTGTTAAATATCACCTGCTCCCCAGGAAAATCTAAATATTGAAGATTTAAGTGGGAAGTTTCTTGGAACTTGTTCAAGTTGGGTAAATTGATTCCCATAGAATGTTTCTCCACAACACATTTTCTTGCTCTATTCCTATCAGTCAAGGTCAGTGGATTACAGCAGCACTAAAATCGGGACCCTGGCCGCATATGGGACTCCAGATGAGATAATTAAACAACTTTGGATAATTCCTAATTAAGTTTGTCACGCTCTCTCTTTAAGAGAATATTAAGGGAGAATGAGAAAAGTTCCCGCAAAGCACACTTGTAATTAACCAAGCAATGTTTTTTTTTAATTAGCGCACAGTGATTTAATCAGTCTTAGGCCGTTCCTTGTGGTGTGTCTTTAATACACACAGCTAAAGAAGCCCAAAGGCAAATTATAACATACACTACATGACCAAAAGTATGAAGACATCTCATTTCAAAATCATGGGTATTAATATGGAATTGGTCTCCACTACGCTGCTATAATAGCCTCCACTCTTCTGGGAAGGCTTTCCGCTAGATGTTTGAACATTGTTGTGGGGACTTGCTTTCATTCTGCCACAAGAGCATTAGTGAGGTCAGGCACTGATGTTGGGCAATTAGGCCTGGCTCGCAGTCGGCATTCCAATTCATCCCAAAGGTGTTCGATGGGGTTGAGGTCAGGGCTCTGTGCAGGCCAGTCAAGTTCTTCCACACCGATCTCGACAAACCATTTCTGTATGGATCTCGCTTTGTGCACGGGGGCATTGTCATGCTGAAACAGGAAAGGGCCTTCCCCAAACTGTTGTCATAAAGTCGGAAACACAGAATCGTCTAGAATGTAATTATGTGCTGTAGCTTTAAGATTTCCCTTCATTGGAACTAAGGGACCTAGCCCGAACCATGAAAAAAAACAGACCATTATTCCTTCTCCAACGAACTATGAATTGGGACAGGTAGCATTGTCCTGGCATCCGCCAAACCCAGATTTGTCCTTCGAACTGTCAGATGGGGAAGCGTGATTCATCACTCCAGAGAACGTGTTTCCAATGGCGGCGAGTTAAAAATGTTGTTAAATGACGATGTGATGATTCATTCTCTCCCAAGCCTCTGTCTTGTACATGTGTCATTGATCTTTGTTTGTCTCACTGTGCCTCTCACATCCTTGTATAAGTAAAATGACCCTACTAACTCTCTCCCTTTCTTTCCTCCCTCTCTCCCTCTTTCCCCCCCTCCCTGCATTCTGTAGATGTGTCAGTGAGCCTGCTGTCCCTGGTGGTGACAGCCTGTGGCCTGGCCCTGTTCGGGGTCTCAATCTTCGTCTCCTGGAAGCTCTGCTGGATCCCATGGAGGGAGCGTGGCCTCTCCCCCAGCATCAAGGAGCCCACCCACGGGCATCACGATTCCCCCATGGCACCTTTGCAACCCTACGTCCCAGTCAGGGAGCCAGTCTACACGGCCGTCGACCCCCCCATCCCTGCCCTCGACCGCCGTGAGTCCCATCGCTGCTCCATTGTCCCTGTGGCATCTGGGACCGTGACGGGGCCGGCGACCCCCGTATCGCCGCCCCCCATAGCGGCAATCATCCCCATCCCAGAGGCAGCCATGAAGATTAGCCACACGTCTCCAGACATCCCCCTGGAAACCCAGAGTAAAGGCCGGGAGAACGGGGTCCACACCAACCCTCGTACGCAGAGGCAGACCACTGAGCCCTCACCCTCTGTCCGGTCAATGTCTATACACACAGAGATTGGGCGAGTACTATATCACAATCCTCTACTATGATGAAGTCGCTATTGTGCTATGTACTGTGCTTGTATACTGTAGTTTTTTATTATTTTTTATTTCACCTTTATTTAACCAGGTAGGCAAGTTGAGAACAAGTTCTAATTTACAACTGCGACCTGGCCAAGATAAAGCAAAGCAGTGTGACACAGACAACAACACAGAGTTACACATGGAGTAAACAAACAAGCCAATAAGACAATAAACAAGTCAATGATACAGTAGAAAAAAATAAAGTCTATATACAGTGTGTGCAAAAGGCATGAGGAGGTAGGCAATAAATAGGCCATAGGAGCAAATAATTACAATTTAGCAGATTAACACTGGAGTGATAAATGACCATATGAAGATGTGCATGTAGAGATACTGGTGTGCAAAAAGAGCAGAAAAGTAAATAAAATAAAAACAGTAATGGGATGAGGTAGGTAGATTGGGTGGGCAATGTACAGCTGTGCTATGTACAGCTGCAGCGATCGGTTAGTTGCTCAGATAGCTGATGTTTAAAGTTGGTGAGGGAAATAAAAGTCTCCAACTTCAGCGATTTTTGCAATTCGTTCCAGTCACTGGCAGCAGAGAACTGGAATGAAAGGAGGCCAAATGAGGTGTTGGCTTTGGGGATGATCAGTGAGATATACCTGCTGGAACGTGTGCTACGGGTGAGTGTTGTTATCGTGACCTGTGAACTGAGATAAGGTGGAGCTTAACCAAGCATAGTCTTATAGATGACCTGGAGCCAGTGGGTCTGGCGACGAATATGTAGCGAGGGCAAGCCGACTAGAGCATACAGGTCGCAGTGGTGAGTGGTATAAGGTGATTTGGTAACAAAACGGGTGGCACTGTGATAGACTGCATCCAGTTTGCTGAGTAGAGTATTGGAAGCTATTTTGTAAATGACATCGCCGAAGTCGAGGATCGGAAGGATAGTCAGTTTTACTAGGGTAAGTTTGGCTAGGGTTTGTTGCGAAATAGAAAGCCGATTCTAGATTCGATTTTGGATTGGAGATGTTTAATATGAGTCTGGAAGGAGAGTTTACAGTCTAGCCAGACACCTAGGTATTTATAGTGGTCCACATATTCTAGGTCGGAACCGTCCAGGGTGGTGATGCTAGTCGGGCGGGCGGTTGCGGGCAGTGAATGGTTGAAAAGCATGCATTTGGTTTTACTAGTGTTTAAGAGCAGTTGGAGGCCACGGAAGGAGTGTTGTATGGCATTGAAGCTCATTTGGAGATTAGTTAGCACAGTGTCCAAGGAAGGGCCAGAGTATACAGAATGGTGTCGTCTGCGTAGAGGTGGATCAGGGAATCGCCCGCAGCAAGAGCGACATCATTGATATATACAGAGAAAAGAGTCGGCCCGAGAATTGAACCCTGTGGTACCCCATAGAGACTGCCAGAGGTCCGGACAACATGCCCTCCGTTTTGACACACTGAACTCTGTCTGCAAAGTAGTTGGTGAACAAGGCGAGGCAGTCGTTAGAAAAACCAAGGCTATTGAGTCTGCCGATAAGAATACGGTGATTGACAGAGTTGAAAGCCTTGGCCAGGTCGATGAAGACGGCTGCACAGTACTGTCTTTTATCGATGGCGGTTATGATATCATTTAGTACCTTGAGCGTGGCTGAGGTGGACCCGTGACTGGCTCGGAAACCGGATTGCACAGCGGAGAAGGTAAAGTTGGGATTCAAAATGGTCAGTGATCTGTTTATTAACTTGGATAGGCAGGGCAGGATGAAAATAGGTCTGTAACAGTTTGGGTCTAGGGTGTCACCCCCTTTGAAGAGGGGGATGACCGCGGCAGCTTTCCAATCTTTAGGGATCTGGGATAATACGAAAGAGAGGTTGAACAGACTGGTAATAGGGTTTGCAACAATGGCAGCGGATAGTTTTAGAAAGAGAGGGTCCAGATTGTTTAACCCAGCTGAATTGTCCGGGTCCAGGTTTTGCAGCTCTTTCAGAACATCTGCTATCTGGATTTGGGTGAAGGAGAAGCTGGGGAGGCTAGGGCGAGTGGGGGGGGGGGGGGGGGAGCTGTTGGCCGGGGTTGGAGTAGCCAGGAGGAAGGCATGGCCAGCCGTTGAGAAATGCTTATTGAAATGTTCAATTATCATGGATTTATCGGTGGTGACCATGTTACCTAGCCTCAGTGCAGTGGGCAGCTGGGAGGAGGTGCTCTTGTTCTCCATGGACTTTACAGTGTCCCAAAACCTTTTGGAGTTAGAGCTACAGGATGCAAATTTCTGCATTACAAAGCTAGCCTTTGCTTTCCTGACTGACTGCGTGTATTGGTTCCTGACTTCCCTGAACAGTTGCATATCACAGGGACTATTCGATGCTATTGCAGTCCGCAACAGGATGTTTTTGTCCTGGTCAAGGGCAGTCAGGTCTGGAGTGAACCAAGGGCTACATCTGTTGTTAGTTCTGCATTTTTTGAACGGGGCATGCTTATCTAAGATGGTGAGGAAATGACTTTTAAAGAATGACCAGGCATCCTCGACTGATGGGATGAGGTCAATATCCTTCCAGGATACCCGGGCCAGGTCGATTGGAAAGGCCTGCTCGCAGAAGTGTTTTAGGGAGTGTTTGACAGTGATGAGGGGACCCATAGCGGATACAGGCAATGAGGCAGTGATCGCTGAGATCCTGATTGATCCTGATTGAAAACAGCGGAGGTGTATTTGGAGGGCAAGTTGGTCAGGATAATGTCTATGAGGGTGCCCATGTTTACGGATTTGGGGTTGTACCTGGTGGGTTCCTTGATGATTTGTGTGAGATTGAGGGCATCTAGCTTAAATTGTAGGACTACCGGGGTGTTAAGCATATCCCAGTTTAGGTCACCTAACAGAACGAACTCTGAGGCTAAATGGGGGGCGATCAATTCACAAATGGTGTCCAGGGCACAGCTGGCGGCAACAGTGAGAGACTTATTTCTGGAGAGATTCATTTTTAAAATTAGAAGTTTGAACTGTTTGGGTATAGACCTGGAAAGTATGACAGAACTTTGCAGGCTATCTCTGCAGTAGATTGCAACTCCTCCCCCTTTGGCAGTTCTGTCTTGATGAAAAATGTTGTAGTTGGGTATGGAAATCTCAGAATTTTTGGTGACCTTCCTAAGCCAGGATTCAGACACGGCAAGGACATCAGGGTTGGCCGAGTGTGCTAAAGCAGTGAGTAAAACAAATTTAGGGAGGAGGCTTCTGATGTTGACATGCATGAAGCTAAGGCTTTTTCAATCACAGAAGTCAACAAATGAGGGTGCCTGGGGACACGCAGGGCCTGGGTTTACCTCCACATCACCCGAGGAACAGAGGAGGAGTAGGATGAGGGTATGGTTAAAGTATATCAAAACTGGTCGCCTAGAGCGTTGGGGACAAAGAATAAAAGGAGCGGATTTCTGGGCGTGGTAGAATAGGTTCAGGGCATAATGTGCAGACAGGGTATGGCGGGGTGCGGGTACAGCAGAGGTAAGCCCAGGCACTGAGTGATGATAAGAGAGGTTGTATCTCTGGACATGCTGGTTATAATGGGTGAGGTCATTGCATGTGTGGGAGGTGGGACAAAGGAGGTAACAGAGGTATGATGAGTGGAACTAGGGGCTCCATTGTAAACTAAAACAATAACTAACCTAAGCAACATTATACAAGTCATATTGACATATGAGAGAGACATACAGCGAGGCATAAAGTAATCACAGGTGTTGATTGGGAGAGCTAGCTAGACACAACGGGTGAGACAACAGCTGATCAGCTAAAACAACAACAACAACAGGTAAAATGGCGATGACTGGACAGAGAGGGTCGATTAACTACACACACAGCCTGAGTTCGTGGCTGGGGCCGACAGATAAACAAATAATAAACAGAATATAGTACTGTGATTAATGGACAGTTCAGCAGGCATCAGCTATGTAGCCAAGTGATCATAGGGTGATCGTAGCTATGTAGCCAAGTGATCATTGGGTGATCGTAGCTATGTAGCCAAGTGATCGTAGTAGCAACTATACCAGGGTCCCTTACAATATAAGACTGCTACTAAGACTGCTACTTTCTTTTCATAATACATAATATTTAATTAGTTCACCACAATGGTTATCAAAGTAGGAATAAAGATTTCAATACTGTACATTGCCATTACATGAGTACCACAGTCCACCAGGATTGGAGTTAATTCCACAAATGTAATTCTAATTCAATTCTCTCTCCCTTTAAATTCCATATAATTTGTTCGAATTCCAGGTCAGTCTTTGAATTCAGAGATAATTACATTCCTCTAAATTCCAATGTTAGGTTTAAATTCCAAGAATTCCACAAATTCAAATTAAATTCCCTCAGGCTTTCAGGCTGATCATGTCAGACAGCCTAGCTATACTGGAAATATAGGAATGCAGGTTGAAATTATTAGAAATAAATCCTACTGTAAATTTGTTATACTATTTGTGATCATTCCTTTAATTGCATAATGTAATAATTCTGAATTCCAATTAAATTCCAGAGGTTATATGTTCCTACAATTCCAATTCCATTCAAATTAAAGAAAGTCCAAACAGTCTAATTCCAATTCCGTAACTTAACATTTTTTCAATTTCAATGTAATTCAATGTCAATTATCCATCATGAGTGAACTTATGAATTTAATTGGAATTTCTAATTAAATTGGAATTTACCCCAACCCTACTGTACAAATATTTATACTGCCCTTCTGAAGTACAGGCATCATAATTGGTTTGCGACTTTGGTTTGCACAATATTTTGCACGAGTGAAATATACCCCGACAGCCCATTCATTCATTTGAAATCATTTTCTCCCGATTTTTAATTTCACCTTCAGAACATTGTAAACTCTTCCACACTTAGGTAGAAACCATGACTCACTCAATTGTTAAAGCCCTGTGTGACACAAAATAGGCAGTTGGGAAGTTCTAGCATTAATCAGGTTTAGAGTACTGAACAGAAGCTCAGACATAGCAACCCAGCAGCTGTAGGGCAGCTATCCCATTGAGTCTTGTGGAGTCAAGTCCTCTACAGCAAACAATGTTCTATGAGTAATTCTAACCACAGACACACTCTTTATATCAATGAGTTTCACTTTAGTTTTAAGTAATTTGTTTGTGTTTGAAGGAAAGTCTATCCACTGCTCAGCCAAAAACCAAGTACAGTGAATTGTTATTTTTGCCGATTGTTGCTTGAGCCGTAATGGTCATAATTGCAGAAAGCCTTTGTCTATTTTATTCAGGTACTCTGTTGTTGTATCAAATACACATTTGCTGTATCTCTGTGTGTCTCCTCTCACCTATGCTGACAATGGTAATGTGTCTCTTTCTGTCTGTCCTCTACACAGGTCTGACTCTATTCGTAGATTATCCGTAAACAGGTCCAACCCGGACTTTAACGTGGCCCAGTTCCAGAGACAGGACTCCCTGACTGGGATGGGCCTGGGTCTGGGCCGTCTCAAACCAGAGCTTTACAAGCAGCGCTCCCTGGAAGGGGATGAGGGGGGCCGGCGGGGCGGAGGCTGTGGACGCCTACACTTCATTCTCAAGTTCGACTGTGACCTGGAGCAACTAATCGTCAAGATCCACAAGGCGCAGGATCTCCCCGCCAAGGACTTATTGGGCACCTCGGACCCATACGTCAAGATCTACCTACTACCGGACCGGCAGACCAAGCACCAGACCAAGGTTCACCGCAAGACGCTCAACCCCGTGTTCGATGAGGTATTCCTGTTCCCAGTGGAGTACGCTGAGCTGCCGACGCGCAAGCTGCACTTCAGTGTCTACGACTTTGATCGCTTCTCTCGCCACGATATCATCGGCCAGGTGGTGGTGGACAACTTCCTGGATCTGGTGGACTTCCCTGCAGAGACAAAGCTTTGCCGGGACATCCAGTACGTCTCCACGGTGAGTCAACACGTCCTGTTTGATCACTTCCTGTTTCCGGCTTGTAGGAGAATGATTGTTCTGCTTAAACGCTGTATATTTACTAAAATAAATGGTAAATTATAACTATAGCAGGATATTAATTTCAGATTAGCCATTTTTACTGCACTTTCCTCTGGTTGAATGCCTCATATACATTTCTCAAGGTGAGCCACAGTAAGCTCTCAGTGAGTCGCTTCATCTGAAAATGGGCTCTATTTTCGGCGTCGTTATTAAGGCGGCGCTTGTGTCAAACGTGTGTTAGTTTGCAATTTCGTCATGTAAAAACTGCCGCACTGGCATTTTCCAGCCCTAATGCCGGGTTCGGCAATTTACCTGCCTTATATCAGCTTGCTTGTGCTCCGATGGGAGGGGTGAAAATATTTGAGGTGTCCTTAAAAACCTGATCCAAAGTGATCAACCTGATCCAAACCTGATCCAAAGTGATCCAAAGGCAGCACTGTCTCACACCCTGACCTGAGAGAGAGGGTTTGTTTCTCTATGTGGTTAGGTCAGGGTGTGGGGTGGGCATTCTATGTTTTATTTTCTATGTTTTGGCCGGGTATGGTTTCCAATCAGAGTCAGGTGTCTATCGTTGTCTCTGATTGGAAGCCATACTTAGGCAACCTTTTTCCACCTGTGTTTGTGGGATCTTGTTTTTGTATTGCTGTTAGTAGCCTGCAAAACTTTTCGTTCGTTGTGTTGTTCATTGTTTTGTTTTTGCTGGTTCACCGTTAAATAAAATATGATGAACCCAACCCACGCTGCACCTTGGTCTACCTTTATGACGGACGTTACAGAAGATTCCACCACCAAAGGACCAAGCAGCATGGGCCGATGGACTGGACATGGGAGGACATCCTGAATGGCAAAGGATCCTGGACGTGGGAGGAGATCCAGGCCGGAATGGATCGCCTCCCATGGGAACAGGTGGAAGCAGCGAGGGAGGTACAGCGACGAGATCAACAGGCAAGGCAATATTGGAAGCCCGAGAGGCAGCGGCAAAACAAATTGGGGGGGGGGGCACACGGGTAGATTGGCTAAGGCGGTTTTAAGATCTGAGCCAACTCCCCGTGCTTACCGTGGGGAGCGAGTGACCGAGCAAGCACCGTATTATGCGGTGATGTGCACTGGTTCACCGTTTGGACGTGTTTAGAAAAGAAATGTATGATGTAGGCTATGTGTCAATGCCCATCATGAATCGAGAGAGGAGAACCTTGGTGAATACCGGTGAACCTTGTATTTAGAAGTTATCTGTACCTGAAAATTGCTTGTTTTCCGTTTTATATGTTCAAAACCCAAGCGCTCCCTTAGGCCTACTATAATGAAGGCTGGTTCAACTGCAATGTGTGTCTTTTTTATCCTGGAGATTTTATGATATAATTACATTTTATATTTCTTTATTGTTGTTGTTTAAAAAAACTGATTGCTGTTTTTTTTTCGTTTCATTTTATTACAACCAATCTTATTGGAATGATTCACCTGTCTGGTTTAATGGTTATAATGTCTGGCACACCTGCAATGCAACTTCTGCAGATGTGTGAATGGGACCTGATCTGTAAGATGGATCCGATTATGTTCATAAAAAATAGGCAGATTTGGGAGCAGTATGATGGTGAATGGACATTCTCCCTTTCACTTTATATTGGATCTTTGTCCAGCTGCTGTGAAAAGTTACGATGTTCCGTTAGTCTGCTTTGTTTTAATATTATATGGCCACGGGGAGAAATGATGGTGCTTGTAAGTGTGACATAGCCTATTTAAAACAAGTTGTTATTTCATTTTGTTTAAAATTTGATTATAATTATGTGTTCTATTTTTAGGCATTATCAATAATGAATTTAATCTTGCTTATTGACAATATTTGGCATGTCCCTGCTCAGCCATAATGCAATTTACAGTAGGCCTAGCCCCTATATCATTGTGAATGCTTTTGAAGCCAAGCAATAACTTGGAACAATGTAGACTGCAAATGGGTTCAAGTTAACGTGTTTAGCAAAGATAGGTCTACATTTAGTTATTTCGTTTCTGTAAGCTATTTAAGCTTTAATGGACTAACATTGGAATTGGAGTTGACTCCAAGGCAATACATAAAATACAGTAAATACACAACTTGAAGCAACCACATATTTCACCAGGGAGCACGTTCAGGGAGCACGCCAAGACTCGACATACCCATAACTTGTTTATTCATCAAAACACAGCCCTTTCGCACCAACGCCAGCAAGTGTGCCGATAATTGTAATAGTGATAACAGCAAAAATATTTTGGACACACCACTGAACCTATAGTGCTACCGCATGCACTTAAATTTACCATTGCATTACGTTTGTTAAAATAGAGCCCAATGTGTTTCATTTGTGAGAGAAATAAGTCGGCAGGAAACATCTGACAGTGAAGACGCACAGTTGAAGTTGGAAGTTTACATACACCTTAGCCCAATACATTTAAACTCATTATTTTTCACAATTCCTGACATTTAATCCTAGTAACAATTCCCTGTTTTAGGTCAGTTAGGATCACCACTTTATCTTAAGAATGTGAAATGTCAGAATAATAGTAGAGAGAATTATTTATTTCAGCTTTTATTTCATCACATTCCATCACATTTCATCACATTCCCAGTGGGTTAGAAGTTTACATACACTCAATTAGTATTTGGTAGGATTGCCTTTAAATTGTTTAACTTGGGTCAAATGTTTTGGGTAGTCTTCGATAAGCTTCCCACTTTAATTTGGGTGAATTTTGGCCCATTCCTCCTGACAGAGCTGGTGTAACTGAGTCAGGTTTGTAGGCCTCCTTGCTCGCACACACTTTTTCAGTTCTGCCCACAAATTTTCTATGGGATTGAGGTCAGGGCTTTGTGATGGCCACTCCAATACCTTGACCTTGTTGTCCTTAAGCCATTTTGCCACAACATTGGAAGTATGCTTGGGGTCATTGTCCATTTGGAAGACCCATTTGCGACCAAGCTTTAACTTCCTGACTGATGTCTTGAGATGTTGCTTCAATATATCCACATAATTTTCCTTCCTCCTGATGCCAGTGCACCAGTCCCTCCTGCAGCAAAGCACCCACACAGCACGATGCTGCCACCCCCGTGCTTCAATTCTCTTCTCATCACTCATCTTGAAAAAACGTATACTAAAAACTTGGAAGTCAATCAACCCGACACCATTGACACAAAGGAAAAATCTAATGATTTATTATTTACATTTTGAAAGGGAAAGGGATACCTAGAAATTTGTACAACTGAATGCCTTCAAAAATAGCATGCACAACCGAGAAAAATAAATTGGAACAATTTAAAGCCAAGTGGCAAACAATAATGCAGGCACTAGGGATGGAGGCGTGAGCATGTGGGTCCGGGCAGATTAGATGTAGTCATTGTGTGTGTGTGTCTGTAAGTTGCTGTTCATATGTATAAGTTTGTATATGGAGGAATGGTATAGGCCTATGTTAGGAAATTTGCCTCTTAAGCTGCAGTAACAGTGTCCAGCCAGCCAGAATAATCATATTTGTTATATTCTAATTCATTGGCTGCCTTCCAGTCAGTGACTCCTCAGCTTGATTCTCGCATCTCACAACTCGTCAGCTTGTGCTCGCAACTTAATTCTGCCTTCTTTACTGATCGATCCAGTTTAAATCTTTCTATTCTCCAACAGTGAGGCATGGAGGTGAAGACTTATTGTGGTCCATTTAGCTAATGATATCCTGCGGTAGAGAAATTACAGCATTGCTGTTTACAGTAAATGGGCCAATTAGCACATACTGTATGTTCATTTTACAAGGCTCTTTTTCGAAACGGGACTGTGCATCTCACTGAGTAATTATGAGGTTGTATCCATTTTTTCACACTGTAACATTAACAGGAGGCACTGCTAGTGTACATCCATTGTTTCTTCAGGATATTGATTTTGTAGTTTGGACTTTAGACACTTTTACCTTGAATAACCAACAAACTTCCATAAAATCATAACCATCTATAATTCCCATCCAGTCATAACACTGAGAGTTTCCAGAATACTCAGAAGGTAATGTTCCTCCATTTCTGGAGCTCTGATTTTGTGCTCTGATTAGCGGGCAGATTTACACACTGACTTGTGAATAGTAGCTAACCTTTTACACTCCGATTCAAACTACTGAGTCGATTTCAATCATGACTCCAGAAAGCACCGTGGTTCCAGATCTCATAGCCTCAAATTTGGGTGAAAATAATATTATTTTCTTGTCTGTGTAATAACTAACATTAGACTTTAGCATTGTGCTCAAAAATAATGGAGTAATGGAAATGTCTCTGCTTAAGTGTAAGGTGTGTACACTATATTAGACAGTAGAGGCCACTTTCTGCTTGTCTCAATGCATGTCCACCCTCATCTCCCTAGCCTCAAAGACAACCAATCACAGCTAACATGTCATATGTCTTTGTGGATGTAAAAGGCACCAGGCGTCGACATACATGTTCTCAAAAAGTCTTTAATAACAATACCTCTAAAAAGTTTCAGCACTGTAGCGATTCCATGGCACATGGTTTATGAACTTATACACAAAATGACACCAGATTCAAAACGTAGAGTTTTTCAATTAAAATGATTAGAAGGTTATATATATGGGGGATACAACCATCCCAGCTCTGCAGATGTTGCTGCGAAGAGACAGAATCATTAGATCATTTGTTTTGTTACTGTCCATATGTAGCTACATATGTAGCTTGTTTTTGGTTGCAGGTTCAGGAATGGCTGAAGAATTGCAACGTTTACCTGGAGCTAACTCTGCAAATAGCACTGCTGGGTGATTTGAAAAGTCATAGTCATAGTCAATCGATCAATAATTTAATAATACACTTAGCAAAAATGTTTCATTTACAATCTGTATGAAACTATGAGAATAGAAATGTTCAGAACTATTGTAAAATATCACAGTTGAAAAATATATGGCAAATAGAAATCAAAACTGGATGGTGTTCAGAGACTTGAGGGAGGCTGTAGGGAGGGACTAAAAATAAAAAATAAAGCAACATAACTAATGTAAAAATACTGTGTCCGTAAAATGTACAGTTGAAATCGGAAGTTTATATACACCTGAGCCAAGTACATTTAAACTCAGTTTTTCACAATTACTGACATTTAATCCTAGTAAAAATTCCCTGTCTTAGGTCAATTAGGATCACCACTTTATTTTAAGAATGTGAAATGTCAGAATAATAGTAGAGAGAATGATTTATTTCAGCTTTTATGTCTTTCATCATATTCCCAGTGGGTCAGAAGTTTACATATACTCAAATAGTATTTGGTAGCATTGCCTTTAAATTGTTCAACTTGGGTCAAACATTTCGGGTAGCCTTCCACAAGCTTCCCACAATAGGTTAGGTGAATTTTGTCTCATTCATCCTGACTGAGCTGGTGTAACTGAGTCAGGTTTGTAGGCCTACTTGCTTGCACACACTTTTTCAGTTCTGCCCACAAATTTTCTCTAGGATTGAGTTCAGAGCTTTGTGATGGCCACTCCAATACCTTGACTTTGTTGTCCGTAAGCAATTTTGCAAAAACTTTGGAAGTATGCTTGGGGTCATTATCCATTTGGAAGACCCATTTGCGACCAAGCTTTAACTTCCTGACTGATGTCTTGAGATGTTGCTTCAATATATCCACACAATTTTCCATCCTCCTGATGCCATCTATTTTGTGAAGTGCACCCCCACAACATGATGCTGTCACCGCTGTGCTTCATGGTTGGGATGGTGTTCTTCAGCTTGCATGTATGCCCCTTTTTCCTCCAAACATAACGATGGTCATTATGGTCAAACAGTTCTATTTCTGTTTCATCAGACCAGTGGACATTTCTCTAAAAAATACGATCTTTGTCCCCATGTGCAGTTGCAAACCGTAGTCTGGCTTTTTTATTGCGGTTTTGGAGCAGTAGCTTCTTCCTTGCTGAGTGGCCTTTCACGTTATGTCGATATAGGACTCTTTTTACTGTGATATAGATACTTTTGTACCTGTTTCCTCCAGCAGCTTCACAAGGTCCTTTGTTGTTGGTTTGCACTTTTCGCACCAAAGTACGTTCATCTCTAGGAGACAGAACGCGTCTCCTTTCTGAGCGGTATGACGGCTGTGTGGTCCCATGGTGTTTATGCTTGCGTACTATTGTTTGTATTGATGAATGTTGTACCTTCAGGCATTTAGAAATTGCTCCCAAGGTTGAACCAGACTTGTGGAGGTCTACAATTTTTTTCTGAGGTCTTGGCTGATTTCTTTTGATTTTCCCATGATGTCAAGCAAAGAGGCACTATGTTTGAAGGTAGGCCTTGAAAAACATCCACAGGTACACCTCCAATTGACTCAAATGATGTCAATTAAGCTATCAGAAGCTTCTAAAGCAATTATATAATTGGAATTTCCCAAGCTGTTTAAAGGCACAGTCAACTTAGTGTATGTAAACTTCTGACCCACTACAATTGTGATACAGTGAATTATAAGTGAAATAATCTGTCTGTTAACAATTGTTTGACTAATTACTTGTGTCATGCACAAAGTAGATGACCTAACCGACTTTCCAAAACGATAGTTTGTTAATAAGAAATTTGTGGAGTGGTTGAAAAACAAGTTTTAATGACTCCAACCTAAGTGTATGTAAACTTCTGACTTCAACTGTACCCAAGAAAGAGCGTCTTAAAGTGGAAAAAACAGAAATGACTGCTAGCCAGCTCACTGAGCTGACAGTTGGGGAGAAAGTAGAGGAGTTAGCTGGTGTGTGGAGCAAATGGATTTCCACTTTTTCAAAGAGGATTTCTCTTATGATGACTTTGTTCTGTCTTGCTATTGTTCTGGTGCTGGTGAAAATAATGTTTCTTCAACCTGGAGTATAGTATCAGATCATTGTTACTACACTGAGCCTAATGAGAGACTCTGATGTATTATTCTGGTAATATGAAGTTCATATACTATATTTGGGCAGATATTTAAATACGTAGTCTTGGAATCCCACAAAGGAAAATTGGAGTCATTAATCCATACAGTGCAAAGCATGTTATTAAATTGAGTCTAATTTCAGTTAGCCTACACATCATTATGTTTCTCCTCAGATTTTTCCTGCACATATGTGACTGGTTACAGGATCCTATGCATTTGATGCTAGTTCCTACTTCAAAAGAGAGCCGTTTGAAAATAATTGCATATAGGGAGAAATACAGGATTCTTCCAGGCTAGCCATGATTGGCTGAGATAGTGGAGGGGCTGGAAATGCCGAGAGATGAGTCCTTATTGGTGTGTCATGTCACAGGCTTCTGTGTAAAAATGATTGGGGGCTCCCTTGGTCAGTACATAGATAATCTTTTCTGCTACAGATTTTTGGGACTATTGCTTTTTTTATTTAACCTTTATTTAACTAGGCAAGTCAGTTAAGAACAAATTCTTACTTACAATGACAGCCTAGGAACAGTGGGTTAACTGCCTTGTTCAGGGGCAGAACAACAGATTTTTGCCTTGTCAGCTTGGAGATTCAATCTAGCAACCTTTCAGTTACTGGCCCAACACTCTAACCACCAGGCTACCTGCTACAGCTTTGGACAACTGCAACGGTGTTGCTAAAGCTCTCAATAATATTGCTGCTCTGAATTTAACTGGTGCTATCAAGAAAGCTCAGTGGCAGAAAGTTGTGAGAGACTACTTTCTAGAGGACAATGCCATGCGGACTCCCAGGTGTTTACATTTGAATTCTTAAAGAGATGGGTGGGTCTAAGGCTTAAGAGGGTGTGAACGATGCTGAATACCCATAAACAAAGAAGAGCTCACAAGCAAATGTTAAAATCACATCAACAACTTTGAAGTGCTTTTTCTCAAAAGTGGGTAAACAAGTACATAAACTTTCATAGCAGCATTCCTTTCCAATTCCTTTCTCCAGTTTCAGTGTATGATACACCATTTTGAAGATCTAAGTCTTTTATTTATTTTATTTCACCTTTATTTAACCAGGTAGGCCAGTTGAGAACAAGTTCTCATTTACAACTGCAACCTGGCCAAGATAAAGCAAAGCAGTGCGACAAAAACAACAGAGTTACACATAAACAAACGCACAGTCAATAACACAATACAAAAAGCTATGTACAGTGTGTGCAAATGTAGAAGATTAGGGAGGCGAGGCAATAAATAGGCCATAGAGGCAAAATAACTACAATTTAGCATTAACACTGGAATGATAGATGTGCAGATGATGATGTGCAAGTAGAGATACTGGAGTGCAAAAGAGAAAGATGGTAAGTAATAATATGGGGATGAGGTAGTTGGGTGTTGTAATGGCCGTCGTTGAACAGAGAAGGGGACCAAGTCGCAGCGGGTACGTGAATACTCATACTTTAATTTATTTAATTAAAGTGAACACGAAAACAATAAACAAAGAACGACAGTTTCTACCCACAATCAACCAGGTGAAAACAAGTTCGCTATATATATATATGACTCTCAATCAGGAACAACGATGTACAGCTGTTCCTGATCGAGAGCCACACAGACCAACAAAGAAATATACAAACTAGAAAAACCTAGAATACCAAAACAAGAACATACACCAAAACCCCGGAACACATAAATAAAACACCCCTCTACATACACATAACCCCCGAACCACATAAAACAAATACCCCCTGCCACGTCCTGACCAAACTACAATAAAAATTAACCCCTATTACTGGTCAGGACGTGACAGTACCCCCCCCCCAAAGGTGCAGACCCCGTATGCACCTCAAGAAAAACTCAAAAAATAAACCCCTAACTAAAGGGAGGGAAGGGAGGGTGGCTGCCGTCAATGACGGCTCCTGTGCTACACCCCCCCTCCCCAAACCTCCTACAGTGGAGGTGGCTTAGGCTCGGGCCTAAGACCACCCCCTGACCAGTTCACTCCTCCCAAATACCTAGGCCTGACTCGTGTCACTGTAGACCCTGGACTGTAGGGCAACTTATTCGGTTTCGGACCGTAGGCAGACTCGCTCGGTTCCGGACCGTAGGCCGTCTCACTCGGTTCCGGACCGTAGGCCTTCTCACTCGGTTCCGGACTATACACTGTTGCCGGATACTCTGGACGGGGTACTGTCGCCGGACACTCTGGACGGGGCACTGTCGTCGGACACTCTGGACGGGGCACTGTCGTCGGACACTCTGGACGGGGCACTGTCGTCGGACACTCTGGACGGGGCACTGTCGTCGGACACTCTGGACGGGGCACTGTCGTCGGACACTCTGGACGGGGCACTGTCGTCGGACACTCTGGACGGGGCACTGTCGTCGGAAGCTCGAGACTGAGCTGACGCACTGCAAGCCTAGTGCGTGGGGTTGGTAGTGGAGGTACCAGACTGGAGACACGCACTTTAAGGCTAGTGCGAGGAGCAGCCACAGGACATACTGGACTGGGCTGATGCACTGGAAGCCTAGTGCGTGGCGCTGGTACTGGAGGTATCAGACTGGAGACACGCACTTCAAGGCTAGTGCGAGGAGCGGGAACAGGCTGAATAGGATTGGGCTGACGAACTGGAGGCCTGGTGCGTGGTGCCGGTACTGGATATACCGGGCCGTGGAGACGCACTGGCGGTCTCGATCGCACCTCCTGCACAACCCGTCCTGGCTGGATGGAACTAGTAGCCCTGCACAAGCGAAGTGCTGGCACAGGGCGAACTGGGCTGTGCAGGGGCCTGATGGTTGCCGTGCGTAGAGCGGGCGTAGGGTAGCCTGGACCTAGGAGGCGCACCGGTGACCAGATGCGCTGCGCAGCCATCCTCCTACCAGGCTGGATGCCCACTCTAGCACGGCACTTGCGAGGGGCTGGGATCACTCGCACCGGACTGTGCGTGAGTATGGGCGAGATCGTGCGCACTTCCGCATACCTCGGCGCTCTCCACTCCATACGTTCTCCATCATAACCACGGGGAGCTGGCTTAGGGCTCACCCTTGGCCCAGCCAAACTACCCTTGTGCCCCCCCCCAAAAAAAATATTGGGGGTGCCTCTCGTGCTTCTCCACCGGCGCGTACAAAGCCTCATACCGACGCCTCTCCACCTTGGCTGCCTCTATTTCCTCCGGAGGGCGACGGTAGTCCCCAGCCTGATGCCAAGGTCCAGCCCCGTCCAGAATTTCCGCCCATGTCCAATTCCTCTGATAGTCCATATAATTCCCTTTTTGCTCCTTACCCTGCTGCTTGGTCCGTTGTTGGTGGGTAGTTCTGTAACCGTCATCGTTGAAGAGAGAAGGGGACCAAGGCGCAGCGGGTACGTGAATACTCATACTTTAATTTATTTAATTAAAGTGAACACTAAAACAATAAACAAAGGACGACAGACCGACAGTTTCACAGGCTAACAATAACAGCAGTGCAAAATACAACTACCCACAATCAACAAGGTGAAAACAAGCTCCCTATATATGACTCTCAATCAGGAACAACGATGCACAGCTGTTCCTGATCGAGAGCCACACAGACCAACAAAGAAATATACAAACTAGAAAAACCTAGAATATCAAAACAAGAACATACACCAAAACCCCGGAACACATAAATAAAACACCCCTCTACATACACATAACCCCCGAAACACATAAAGAAATACCCCCTGCCTTGTCCTGACCAAACTACAATAACAAATAACCCCTATTACTGGTCAGGACGTGACAGGTGTGCTATTTACAGATTGTCTGTGTACAGGTACAGTGATTGGTAGGTAAGCTGCTCTGACAGCTGATGCTTAAAGTTAGAGAGGGAGATATACATTTCCAGCTTCAGTGAAGTCTGTACTGTTATAAACTGTATAAAATAACAGTTTTTGTCAAGAATTACAATAAGCCTAGGATCGTGTTGCCAGTCACATATAGTAGACTATCTATTTTAATGTGCAAGGTAATGATGGAGTATATGTTCCTGGTTTCCAGGGCAGTGCACAGAGGCATGCGGGGGCAGGTGCTCAAACTGAAAAAAGGCACCCCTCCCCCCCAACATAAAACTAAAAATGTACAGCAACAAACTTCCACACTCACAGTGGCAGAAAGGCAGGGGAGGTGACTTTTTTCAAGATTCTTAAGTTTATGAGAAATTATCTAGTTTGGTGGGCAATTCATTATATTTACAGTTACAATTTTTTTATTTAACCTTTATTTAACTAGGAAAGTCAGTTAAGAACAAATTCTTCTTTACAATGACGGCCTACCCCGGCCAAACCCTAACCAGGATGACGCTGGGACAATTGTGCGCTGCCCTATGGGACTCCCAATCACGGCCAGTTTTGATACAGCCAGGAATCCAACCAGAGTCTGTAGTGACACCTTTAGCACTGAGATGCAGTGCCTTAGACCGCTGCTCCACTCAGGAGAAGAGACAAAAAATAAATAGGAAAAGAGACAAAAAATAAAACAAGAAGTAATTTGTAAAAAAAAAAAAAACACCAAAATGGGCAGGTGCTCCAGCACCACCAGAGTTCTACCTGTACACGTGCTTGCTAGTATCTCATCTCTCAGTAGTGAAGCATTGTCTCCGTCAGGAAGATAACTCATAATCTCTTTCTCTGCATTGTTCCATCCAGTGGACCCTGGTGAAGGACACAGAGACATTTCCATTAGTATTAGCATTAAGCCCTAATCTTCCCAATTCACCCCATCTCAGCTCCTTTCCAACAGGTCCTAACCTCATTCAGCAGAGCTAAATGGGCCCATGGTGATGATGCCTGAGGTCGTCAGGAATGAGTGCTCATCACAGTGCCACGCAAATTGGACAACTGACAGCTCTGTGTGTGTTTGTGTGATGGAAAGTTCAGTGTGTGTGTGTAAAAATACACTACCATTCAAAAGCAGCCAACAAGTGCTAAGCATATGTGGGAACTCCTTCAAGACTGTTGGAAAAGCATTCCAGGTGAAGCTGGTTGAGAGAAGGCCAAGAGTGTGCAAAGCTGTCATCAAGGCAAAGGGTGGCTACTTTGAAGAATTTCAAATATAAAACATATTTTGATTTGTTTAACACTTTTTTGGTTACTACATGATTCCATATGTGTTATTTCATAGTTTGTATGTCTTCACTATTATTCTACAATGTAGAAAATAGTAAAAATAAAGAAAAACCCGAGAATGAGTAGTTGTGTCCAAACTTCTGAATGGTACTGTATGTTTGTCACTCTTAGGACTGGCACAACTGCAAGTACTGTATAACCTTGTAACCGACTGTTATGGATGAAGACCATGAAAATAAAATAACTGTCTTAAGAAAAAATAAAATGGGATGGGACAGTCGGGCATTTGTGCGGTCGAGTCAATTTCTGCTGTAACAGTTTAATTTATTTTTTATTTCACCTTTATTTAACCAGGTAGGCCAGTTGAGAACAAGCTCTCATTTACAACTGCGACCTGGCCAAGATAAAGCAAAGCAGTGCGATAAAAACAACAACACAGAGTTACACATGGGATAAACAAACGTACAGTCAATAACACAATAGAAAAATCTATACACAGTGTGTGCAAATGTAGAAAGGCAATAAATAGGCCATAGTGGCGAAATAATGACAATTTAGCATTAACACTGGAGTGATAGATGTGCAGATGATGATGTGCAAGTAGAGATACTGGGGTGCAAAAGGAGGTGTTGGCTTTGGGGATGGCGAGAGAAATATACCTGCTGGAGCGCGTGCTACGGGTGGGTGTTGCTATGGTGACCAGTGAGCTGAGATAAGGCGGGGCTTTACCTAGCAAAGACTTATAGATGACCTGGAGCCAGTGGGTTTGGACTCTACAATGTGAAGAAATATTGTTGCTCCTTGCTGAAACAAGCAAGGTGTTGTAGCAAACAAGTATTTGGTTTCTTAGGCAATGCCCCCCTTCCTGCAGCAGCACATGCAGTCGAGGAGAGGAGAAAATGTACATTTAAAAAAAAACGTTATTTCTCTCTCTACTTTTTTCTGTAGACTACTGTCTCCTGCATTTTTTTTATATGACAGCCTCCAACCTCTTCTCCCCATTAAGTCTTCTAAGAATAGAGATGTTTAATCATCTCCTCACAGCAATCCTTTTCAAAGCTGTGTAAGATCAGACAGACCTGTCTTGTTGTGGACCATCGCAGGTAGGCCCTGTCTTCAGTGATTGCATTGATTGACCAGCAGCTTTCTCAGTGTGTAAGTGTGTGAGCTACAGTAGCTGTGATGATCCTGTCTGTTTCTCATGTCATATGGAACTGGCATTTATCAGAGCTCTGCCCTCCCATTGATTATAAAATACCATTCATATTACTCCAGGGAGGTCAATGCTGAATCAATGGCGCGTAGCTGATGAAGAGAACACCCTCACACACACTGACATATGACATTTGTCACAGATGATTTAACACCCACTCAGAGCATTCCTGTACACACAGGTTTGCGATAAAGTCACAGAGCAAGGACAGCATGCAAATGTTGACAGCATGCATAATAATAATTCATGAGCTGGTTATTCTGTCCTCTGTGTTGGGGTTCAGGTGATTCTGTACCTTTAATAGTGATACAAGTCTTTGTAGTTTGTCTGAACAGCGACCATTTTAACTTTCATGAGTTTGGAACCCAGGTGACCTGACTCTAGGTGACTCATTATTCCTTCAGGATGACTGTGTTAGAGCCCTGTGCGCTGTTGCCTGGAGAATAATAGGGATAGCTAATGAACTGTCCTTCCCTTCAACCCATATCAATGGAACTCAAAGGCACTTAGACCAGGGGTGGTCAATCCTACTCTGGCCCTAGCTGTCGACTTTTGTTCCAGCCAATGTGGCTGGTTGGATAGTGTAAGTCAGGGCTGGCCAGCCCTACTCCTCCGAACCTACATAGAGGGTGTGCAGACTTTTTTCCCAGCACTGATTCAACCAATGCCCTGCTGATTGGTAGAACCCTGTGTTAGTGCTGGGCTACATTCAAATAGAGATGTTTTATTGAGGGGTTTTGGATGTAAAGGTTGGGCTTCAGAGTGTACTCAGTGGTAATTATCTGAATGCAGGCCCTCTGCTGCCTTGTTAACATCAGCCGTCCTCTCCTGTCCCCTCTCCTACTCTGCTCTCTCTCTTCACTGCTCTACTCTCCTCTCCTCTCTCCTCATCTGCTCTCTCTCTCGTCACTGCTCTACTCACCTCTTCCCTCCACTGCTATCTTCTTGTCTCACATAATTGGTTGTCTAACATATTGACCACGTGTGTGCGTGTGTCTGACTGTCTCACTGTGGTTTAATTGGATGCTCTGTGACACAACTGAACCCTTCCTCCATCCCCTCACCTCCTCTTCCTCCTCTTCCTCCTCTCTCTCACCTCCCTCCTCTCCTCAGCTCTGCCTCCTCCACCTCCACCTCACCTGTCTGTTAATCAGGCAATTGGTTCTCTCTCTCTCTGGGTGATGACAGTGAAATTCCGCTGTACCCACCATCTCTGATGAGCTCTACTGTAACCATGAATACTAATGTTCGACTAAATAATAATATGAATACATTCTTATAAAAAACAGTTCTACATGGAACCAAAAAAGGGTTCTAACTGGAATCCCAAAATATTGTTTTTCTAAGAGTGTACAGTGGGACACAATGAGGGTGGTAGTAGGCTGGGCAGAGAAATACAAGTATATAGTGGAGGGCAGACTCAGTGTAGGTAGTAATTAATAAATGGTCACTCATATTGAGTCTTTGATAAGTTAAATTAAACTTTAAAATATCTTTGCCACTTTGATCCAGCCATTATTTAGGAAGATTACCTAAATAATGTGCCAGTGAGGGGTTGTCTGGTAACATGGGTCATTAGCTCTGAGTGTATCTATATTTGGGAAGGACAAAAATATCAGTCTCAGGCCTAAGGCATTTAATTTGACAGCAGGCACATGATTGAGAGCAGTGGTATTTGGATGTATGTGTGTGTGTGCATGTGTGTGTGTGCGTTTGTGTGCGGGAGTGTGAGTGTGCATGTATGTGCCACATGTGCTTCGGTGCATGTTTATGTTTGCATACACATAGCAGGATGGAGGGCTTCATTTCAGAGGGGAGTGACCTAAATCTCGGCTGTCAGTGAGAGAGAGGCAGCTTTGACAGGTTGACATAGAGATGGTGATGGCACCCATTAATCACTAGAGCCTGTCTAGGGCTGGACCGGGCCTCCCACTAAGTCTGGAGCCCCAGCTACAACAGGGAACAGCCCTACCCAAGACCAAGACCAAGACCAAGACCAATAAATCATACATCCCTCATGACTAAGACCAGGAGGTTTCCTGACCATGTAACCTGACCAGGAAAAACTCTAGGCCTAGTTAAATCCTGTAAGTTATACATTTATAGTTTTTCTCTTTATATTTTATTTTCACAATGATATTACAATTGGATTGCAATAGTCTTGTTTGTGTTGAGCTGCCTGTGGTTAGCGATCCTTAGCCTGAGGGCACATGAAGCTCTCTGGAACAGTTCAAAACCTAAACCAAACCACATGATATCTGTCTAAGATGCTCTGTCAAGCTAAGGACCCTGGGACTAAACACCTCCATCTGCAACTGGATCCTGGACTTCCTGACTGGCGCCCCCAGGTGGTAAGTGTAGGTAACAACACTTCCGCCACTCTGATCCTCAACATGGGGGCCCCTCTGGGGTGCGTGCTCAGTCCCCTCCTGTACTCCCTGTTAACTCATGACTGCATGGTCAGGCACGACTCCAAGACCATCATTAAGTTTGCCGATGACACAACAGTGGTAGGCCTGATCACCGACAATGATGAGACAGCCTATAGGGAGGAGGTCAGAGACATGGTCGTGTGGTGCCAGGACAACAACCTCTCCCTCAACATGATCAAGACAAAGGAGATGATTGTGGACTACAAGAAAAGGAGGACCGAGCACACCCCCATTCTCATCAACGGGGCTGTAGTGGAACAGGTTGAGAGCTTCAAGTTCCTTGGTGTCCACATCACCAACAAACTATCATGGTCCAAACACACTAAGACAGTTGTGAAGAGGGCACGACAAAGCCTATTCCCCCTCAGGAGACTGAAAAGGTTTGGCATGGGTCCTCAGATCCTCAAAAGGTTCTACAGCTGCACCATCGAGAGCTTCCTGACTGTTTGCATCACTGCCTGGTATGGCCTCCGACCGCAAAACACTACAGAGGGTAATGTGTACAGCCCAGTACATCACTGGGGCCAAGCTTTCTGCCATCCAGGACCTCTATATCAGGCAGTTTCAGAGGAAGGCCCTAAAAATTGTCAAAGACTCCAGCCACCCTAGTCATAGACTGTTTTCTCTGCTACCGCATGGCAAGCGGTACCAGAGTGCCAAGTATTGGTCCAAAAGGCTGCTTCTACCCCCAAGCCATAAGACTCCTGAACAGCTAATCAAAGGGCTACCCAGATCCCTCTTTTACGCAGCTGCTACACTCTGTTTATAATCTATGCATAGTCACTTTAACTCTACCTACATGTATATACTACCTCAATTACCTCAACTAACCAGTGCCCCCGCACATTGACTCTGTACCGGCACACCCCCTGTATATAGCCTCGCTTGTTATTTTACTGCTGCTGTTTAATTATTTGTTACTTTTATTATCTATTATTACACTTATTTTTATTATTTTCGATCTTAATTAACTTCTTAAAGCATTGTTGGTTAAGGGCTTGTAACTAAGAATTTCACTGTAAGGTCTACACGTGTTGTATTTCGCGCATGTGACAACATTTCATTTTATTTTATTTGAGAACAGTTCACAGACCCAGCCCAGTGAAATGGCTTTCTCTTGACTTTCATAAGCAAGCACATGGCCCCAAACACAACAATTTACTGCAAATGACAACCCGCTCACACAGAGTCTAGCTACAGTATATTATGTACACTTGGGTTAACCGCTCACCGTGTACTGTGACATGAATACACATATCGGAGGAGGTTGTTAGGGTCTTGAAGGTAAAACTGTTGTGGATGATGAGGGGGCTTGAACCAGAGACCCTCCAGTTATAAGTAACGCATTACCTCCAAAGCTATCATGTAGCCAGTCAGAGTCTGGACCCAGTGAAAAAGGTGAGAACACACTTATATTAGCACACATCAGAAGAAACAAAGAAACCTGACAGGACTACTCTCTAGTGTCTATAACACTCTGTGTCCACCCAATATCTTCCCTCTCTCTGAACCACTACTCAAGGGGAAAAGAGAAAGAACAAAAAACAGAGTGAGATGAAGGGTGAGACAGTATGAAACAACCCCGCTGAAGTGTTACTGAGAAAGAGGAAGGAGTGTGTCTCATAGAGCTGACAAGATCATTCATCTCTCCCTTCTTTCACAACCTGAGGCAATCAGATCCAAATCTCCTCACATAGCTGACAGAATCACATAGGCGAATACTCACTGACCAGCTGTATCAGTGCTTGGTATGATGGGGAAGATATACTTTCGCAAGGCACTGTATTCGGCCCCCTTGAACTTTTCGACCTTTTGCCACATTTCAGGGTTCAAACATAAAGATATACAACTGTAATTTTTTGTGAAGAATCAACAACAAGTGGGACACAATCATGAAGTGGAACGAAATTTATTGGATATTTCAAACTTTTTTAACAAATAAAAAACTGAAAAATTGGTCGTGTATAATTATTCAGCCCCCTTAAGTTAATACTTTGTAGTGCCACCTTTTGCTGCGATTACAGCTGTAAGTCGCTTGGGGTATGTCTCTATCAGTTTTGCACATCGAGAGACTGAAATTTTTGCCCATTCCTCCTTGCAAAACAGCTCGAGCTCAGTGAGGTTGGATGGAGAGCGTTTGTGAACAGCAGTTTTCAGTTCTTTCCACAGATTCTCGATTGGATTCAGGTCTGGACTTTGACTTGGCCATTCTAACACCTGGATATGTTTATTTGTGAACCATTCCATTGTAGATTTTGCTTTATGTTTTGGATCATTGTCTTGTTGGAAGACAAATCTCTGTCCCAGTCTCAGGTCTTTTGCAGACTCCATCAGGATTTCTTCCAGAATGGTCCTGTATTTGGCTCCATCCATCTTCCCATCAATTTTAACCATCTTCCCTGCCCCTGCTGAAGAAAAGCAGGCCCAAACCATGATGCTGCCACCATCATGTTTGACAGTGGGGATGGTGTGTTCAGGATGATGAGCTGTGTTGCTTTTACGCCAAACATAACGTTTTGCATTGTTGCCAAAAAGTTCGATTTTGGTTTCATCTGACCAGAGCACCTTCTTCCACATGTTTGGTGTGTCTCCCAGGTGGCTAGTGGCAAACTTTAAACGACACTTTTTATGGATATCTTTAAGAAATGGCTTTCTTCTTGCCACTCTTCCATAAAGGCCAGATTTGTGCAGTATGCGACTGATTGTTGTCCTATGGACAGAGTCTCCCACCTCAGCTGTAGATCTCTGCAGTTCATCCAGAGTGATCATGGGCCTCTTGGCTGCATCTTTGATCGGTCTTCTCCTTGTATGAGCTGAAAGTTTAGAGGGACGGCCGGGTCTTCATAGATTTGCAGTGGTCTGATACTCCTTCCATTTCAATATTATCGCTTGCACAGTGCTCCTTGGGATGTTTAAAGCTTGGGAAATCTTTTTGTATCCAAATCCGGCTTTAAACTTCTCCACAACAGTATCTCGGACCTGCCTGGTGTGTTCCTTGTTCTTCATGATGCTCTCTGTGCTTTAAACGGACCTCTGAGACTATCACAGAGCAGGTGCATTTATACGGAGACTTGATTACACACAGGTGGATTCTATTTATCATCATTAGTCATTTAGGTCAACATTGGATGATTCAGAGATCCTCACTGAACTTCTGGAGAGAGTTTGCTGCACTGAAAGTAAAGGGGCTGAATAATTTTGCACGGCCAATTTGTCAGTTTTTTATTTGTTAAAAAAGTTTGAAATATCCAATAAATTTTGTTCCACTTCATAATTGTGTCCCACTTGTTGTTGATTCTTCACAAAAAATTACAGTTTTATATCTTTATGTTT
Source organism: Salmo trutta (assembly GCF_901001165.1). Taxonomy (NCBI): domain Eukaryota; kingdom Metazoa; phylum Chordata; class Actinopteri; order Salmoniformes; family Salmonidae; genus Salmo; species Salmo trutta. Next base: position 22,658,840 of record NC_042985.1, read on the forward strand.
GAAGCCTGAAATGTGGCAAAAGGTCGAAAAGTTCAAGGGGGCCGAATACTTTCGCAAGGCACTGTACATGGGGACGGAATGTTATTCTTTACAACATGCCAGCTGCACTGAAATATCACAATTATTGTAAGATAACAACACGCCTCAATTACTTTGGAAATGTAGCAGTTTCTCTGAAATGGAACAGTTATTGTAAGATAGCAACTTGCCTTGAATGACAAAATAACTCCTCATCCCTTTCATCATTAGCTAGACACAGTTGTATTGTACAGTTGTATTGTTCAATGTTATTTTCACAGCCTTTCGGATCTGTTGTAAGTTGCTGTTATGTTTGCCAGCTGCGCGTTAACTATGAATATGTGTAGACATAGTGTGTGTTACTACTGCACTCTGATACCACTGCACACCAAACATAGACGAAGTCGATGACAGTCATGGCTCCCGAAATAGGAGAGCAGTGATGTTGTTCAAATGACATCCCAGAAAACGTCAGAGAAACAGTGAAAGTACAGTTTTATTTGTAGGTTGGCCTATTTCGAGTACGTCAAACAACACATCGTTGGTTGGTGGATATAAAGTCTAAGATCTTTGATAGGCTGATGAAGAATTTGTGCCAGGATATAATCAGTGCCACCTATTGAGGTTAGCATAGGGCTAATGTGTGCCATATTATCTGATGGGACCAGCTGCAACTTACCGTTCTGCAATGTGCAAGTAAATCGACAATTTTAATTGGCTGATACGCATTTTGTGCCGGAGAACCTGTTTATATTTAAATGGTTCCTTGTGGTCGCAAGTTGCACCCTGTGTGTTTGCACTTATGTGATGAGCATTGCTATTGTGATTTTCTAACAGTGAAAAAAGTAATTTTCACAAATCCATCTTTCTTGGAGGAATAGCCTTGTTAAGGCTAGATTGCGGTTGCCATTTAAAGACCGTCCAAGGTGGTTGTGGGGAACGTGACCTGTTATTTGTGTTGTTGTAGATGAGTGGCCCCCATTAACTCCCATAGTGGGTAGCGTGATGTGTCTGTCTGCCTGACAACCAATCAGGGGGAAGGATTCCTGATGGAGGTCGATAAGAGTGACTGACAGAAAGCTGGAGCAGAGATGGGGTAGGAGGGAGATTCAGGGGTTACATCTGACCTCTGCTTATAGTTTGAGTACACAAATTGTTACTCGAACAGCCTCCTGTGATACATTTATTATGTTCATATTGATCTGTTACCCCAGATATTAAGTTTACCTGGGATTTTAAAGCAAAGTAATTCGAAATGCATTGCTTGTTGTGTGGCCTTAGTGGCATTTCTGCCCATTTCTATTCACTGTCTTGGGACCAGCCCAGTTTGACAGGGATGATTGAAGACTGTAGAGGAAAACCGTAACAGAGACTGTGAAGTCATCTGGATGTTTTCCTGTGTCTTCCTCTCACTGGTTTTCCTCATCAAGCAATGTGAACATGGGAGGCTGGTGGGAGGAGCTGTAGGAGGACAGGCTCATTGTAATGGTTGGAATGAAATATTGAACGGAGTCCAACCTGGTTTCGTTATGTTTGATAGCATTCCATTCCAGCCAATATAATAAGTCTGTCCTCTTATAGCTCCTCCCACCAGCCTCTTCTAAATGTGAAACGCTGTATTTTATTCTTTGGCACATTCACTCTTCCTTATTCCCTCCTTCAGGTTCTCTATAATCCTTTGGGGGTTGTCTCAACTAAGTCTGGCCTTCTGTTGTTTGCCAATGGATACTTTTACATTTTAGTCATTGAGCAGACACTTATCCAGAGCAATTTGTGTTAAGGGACAGATTTTTCACCTGGTCAGCTCAGGGATTTGAACCAGCAACCTTTCAGTTCCTGGCCCAATGCTCTTAAGCGCTAGGCTACCTGCCGCCCCGCACGCACATACATGCACGCGGACAGGAATGCGCACACACATGCACACAGACACACACAAACACGCACACTCACACACACACATACACACACACACACTTATACACACACACGAACACACACACAAAACCAATATCCGCTTAGTTGAAGTATAACTGATTGTTAGGCCCGTGGGAGAGCAGCCCTGCTAGTCATAGAGGGGTGTTTGCTTATCTGCTGCAATATTGGCCATTTGTCAAAATCACGGCACAGCATAGGCTTCTATTGATGGTGAATGCAGAGTCATTGTTATAAATGAAACAGAGACAGCTTGCCTGTATAACTGACTGGGTGCTATTTTAGGTTTGTGTTCCTCTGCTCAGGGAAGATGCAGCACCAAGGAGGCAGCAGCATTGTCACATTGTAATGATTTAGAGCTATGAGCACACAGTAAGAAGACGTCTCTGACAAACACAGGATCCAGTACACTTGTTGTTTGTCTCTAGTGTGAAGGGCCTATACAGTTCAATGGAAGTGCAGCTATATTCCACATCTGTGCTGAGGCCATGACCATAGAAGAAATCCTTTTATATGTAATTTTGATGTACTGAAACAAAGAGGTAAGACTGCACAGCTGTAGGACTCACTTAGCTTCTCCTAGGCAGAGTAGTAGCTACTGTAAGTAGATTATGTTACCTGAAACCATGGCTATTTCTTTGATCATTGGCGTTAGCAGTGTATTGTCTGTACTAGGCTGTACTTTAGCTGGGATGTGTAAAGCCAGTGAGATTTGGGGCTGTGAGGCGACGTGATGACCAGAGACTCTCAGTGGAGCACAGTCGTCACCTTCTCCTACATCCGCTGTTGCCTCCTACACCTACTGTCACCCCCTTCCCACCCCTGCCCTCTTAAAATGCAATTTCCTGCTGGCGAAGGCCCTACGGGGGGTCCCCGGGTGCCTGGGACACGGATCTAACCCTTCTCATCCTGCTTGCACCCCTGAGCAACCCGATAGGAAGACAATTAGGGAGAGGCGTGTAAATGTCACAGGACGCAGGGACCTCATCACGGAACACCGCAGGGGGTTATGGGAGAAAACAAACGCCCCCCCCCTCGGGCAAGGTAGACGGCAGAGAGAGACCTGCAGAACGCACTGCTATTAACAGTCTGAGGGGCATTCTGTTTGTGTTCACTAATCTAGTTTGGGAAGGAGAAAGTAACCGTAAAAAAAAATGTTGCCGAGTTTTTTGATGGAGTGCAAGGCTGCATACGCATCAAGATGCCTAAGGAATGCCTAGTGGTATTCATTAGTGGGACTACAGTACTATATACAGTGGTTCCTCCTTTAAATGTTGCGAGCTTACACCGCGGGATTTAGAGGTAATTTGTGGTTTAGTACGGTACCCTGCGTCACCACTTCATTGCTTCAGACCAGCGCAAGGGGGAGTTAAAGCACTGATTATGCTTTTGGGTCCAACTGTGTCTCTAACTGACAATGAATTGGCGACATAAACCTAAATAGAAAGTGATAATTGTGCATATTGTTACACTAAGGTTTTTTTTATTTTATTTTGTTAGGATTATTTTGCTCTTACTGTAGTACTGTGTGCCACTCCCGACTGGTCATGTTGTACAGCACCTGAGTGGTGCAACGGTCTAAGACACGTCATAGCAGTGCAAGCTGTGTTGCTACAGATGCTGGTTCAATACCTGAGGTGGCCTTGACTGGGAAACCCATGAGATGACTGTAGGTTTTTGTTAAGTCTCCCTCGAAAAACAGAAATAAATCATTCTAAATAACAAACTGGCTTTATTTACAAATTAGTAATAATGTCTAGCCCCATGTTCAAGAATGGCCTTTTTCTTGCTCTTTTTACGTTATTTGAAAATGAAATATTGTTATTTTTTAAACAAAGCGATTATTATTATTATTATTAATTTAGAATTATATAAAATCCTGTTGGATATTCTCACATATATATATATTATTAACCCTGTTATTAGCAGTACAATATCATGGCTCCCAAGAGGCGCACAATGGGACTGCCTTGCAGTTCTCCAGCTGTATCTACTGAAAGAGTGCAAGGTTCAAGGCACGAGGGCAGGGGGCACGGGATGGGCCGCAGAGCCGCACACAGAAGACCGACCTAGCCCATGGGTAAGGGAGGAGGAGGAAGGGGGAGGGGGTGTACCCCCACCCCACCACACTGGCAACACTTTAAGGGGCATTGCACTTATAATGGCGCTGACTAGAGAAACATTTTCGCAGTTCTGTTCTTAGTACCAGTCTGCAGGTTCACACTAAAATGATGTAACTAATAATGGCATCTTTATGCTTTCATTAATAAAATAATGATAAAAATACTCTTTCAAAAGGCCGCTGTTTAGTTAGTTGGACAGTTGGATCCATAACAAATTACTATGGGAATAAATATCACTGAATTACAGAAACATCCTCCAATCCTCCAATCCTCCAAATGTAATTATTGGCGGAGAGTCACGTCATATTTTTAAATTTACTGTAGGCCTACCATATGCGACATGAGTCTCACTAGTGTTGAGTAATGTGCTGTTAAAAGTGGTGTAGATCTTATTTATATAAAGATTATATTGAAGTTAGATGCAATAGCCTACAACTATTTTAGCACCGTTTTGCGCTGCTCTGAGACAAGCATGGGGACTGGTCTTGATAAATCAATGAGATTTTTATTTTCACTGAATCTCCGTTTAGGTATTTGACTAGAATTAGAAAATGAGGGTGTAGAAATGTTATACTCTTACTGTATCCTTTATTTAACTAGGCAAGTCAGTTAAGAAAATATTGGTACTTACAAGGACAGCCTACTTCTTCCTCCCTGTCGGGGAATTGAACCCCAGTCTCCCGCGTGCCCGCAGGACACTGCATTTTTTAGTTAAATATCCCAGAACAGTACTCCCGATCGTCCGTTGTACAGCTAATGGAAACCCAGAGGGTTTTTCATTTTCTTTGGAATAGAAACACCATAATATTAATAAAATTAACCCCAAACTCTAAAAGTAATTGGAAAGGTAGATACAAATTATTTGTGACATTGTGGTAACAATAAAGAATGTAAACAAGATGTAAACAATATGCTGTGTTTTTATTTACAGTCGTGATGGACAGCTGGTGGCATTTTGAAAACAGGTTTTCAAACACTTGTAGCCCGATTAGCAGGACAATAGAATCTTAATAGCCCGGCTACTGTAGGTGTGAACATCCCCCTACCTGCAATGTATTCGATGCTTAAGCACTCTGAAGTGTTACATTTCTAACTCAAAACAGCAGTACAGTAATTCTTCATCAACATCTTTATGCTTTAGTTAATAAAAGAATGATAAAAATACTCTTTCAAAATGCTGATGTTTATTTAGTTATGGATCCATAACGAATTACTATGGGAATAAATATCACTGAATGACAGAAATATTGGAACAAAGTTGTTTAATGAAGGTAAACAAATTGTTGCTTACTGAATATTCTTTCAAACACGTTGTACAGCACCATTATGGCTATTAGCAGGGCTATATTTTGTGTAAGTTTGGTAAAGTTTTTATGAAACCTTTTATTGGGTTAATCAATTAAAATCTTGCATAGAAAGTTATTGCTCTCCCATTAAAATGTTCCAGTGGAATTCTCAGTGTGTAAGAGAAGATCACCAGGAGGAGATCTCACCAACTCTACGGAGTTATTTTCAGAACAGGGTGATAATTGAGCTGTTGCTTTTTACAGCCGAACACAAGTCTTCTCTCTCGGGTAGCATCAATGTTTATTATTGGAAATATGAGAGTGTGTTTTCCAGACCAATGACTGGGAAGGGTTTCAGATAAATCTATCCTGACATCTTTGCTACTACACCGTTACCTGTGAGTGAATGTTTTTCTTTTTTATTTCACCTTTATGAGTTAGTGATGATACTTATGAGGACATGTCAGTGATGAGTTCTCCTATAAATTAACAGCATATTAGTTATAAAGAGAGTGAGGGAATTTGCCATTGTTAATCTCATAAGAAAAAGCTCTTCCTACCCGTCACTGAAACTAACTAGAGAGTTGCCATGATGGGGTTTTTGGTCAACATGTTGGCTCAAGTCCTTGTAAAATCCCAAGGCAATCCTGACCGTATGTTGATTATTTTTAGATTATTTGCAGGATAATGTGGGTGATATTGTGGTGTTGTATTGTGTTTCCACCCTGCAGGATAATGTGGTTGATATTGTAGTGTTGTATTGTGTTTCCACCCTGCAGGATAATGTGGTTGATATTGTGGTGTTGTATTGTGTTTCCACCCTGCAGGATAATGTGGTTGATATTGTGGTGTTGTATTGTGTTTCCACCCTGCAGGATAATGTGGTTGATATTGTGATGTTGTATTGAGTATTCCACCCAGCAGGATAATGTGGTTGATATTGTGGTGTTGTATTGTGTTTCCACCCTGCAGGATAATGTGTTTGATATTGTGGTGTTGTATTGTGTTTCCACCCTGCAGGATAATGTGGTTGATATTGTGGTGTTGTATTGTGTTTCCACCCTGCAGGATAATGTGGTTGATATTGTGGTGTTGTATTGTGTTTCCACCCTGCAGGATAATGTGGTTGATATTGTGGTGTTGTATTGTGTTTCCACCCTGCAGGATAATGTGGACCTGGGAGATCTGATGTTCTCTCTGTGCTACCTGCCCACTGCTGGCAGACTGACCATCACCATGATCAAGGCCAGGAACCTTAAGGCCATGGACATCACTGGGGCATCAGGTAGAAGTCAACACTACCTCACACCATAACAACACTACCACAAAAGCACATAATATCTCACTGTGTATTTCTATTCAGCACTTTAACACTGTGTTTCTATTCAATACTACCTAACATCAACATATGCTGTATACAACAAAAATAGCACAGCGGACTCTTTCTCAGTCTCTATGTCTCGGTCTCGGTCTCAGTCTGTCTCAGTCTCTTCCTCTCTCTCTTCCTCTCTCTCTCTCTCTCTCTCTCTCTCTCTCTCTCTCTCTCTCTCTCTCTCTCTCTCTCTCTCTCTCTAGACCCGTACGTGAAGGTCTCTCTAATGTGTGACGGTCGGAGATTAAAGAAGAGGAAGACCTCCACTAAGAGGAACACTCTGAACCCTGTCTACAATGAAGCCATAGTCTTTGATGTCCCCCCAGAGAACATTGACCAGATCGGCCTTATGATCGCCGTCATGGACTATGACCGGTGAGTAAATGGGCGTTAACTCAGAGATCCAGTTGTTGTTAACTCAGTGACTCAGTAGCTTTTAACTCAGTAGCTTTTAACTCAGTAGCTTTTAACTCAGTGACTCCATAGCTTTTAACTCAGTGACTCCATAGCTTTTAACTCAGTGACTCAGTAGCTTTTAACTCAGTAGCTTTTAACTCAGTAGCTTTTAACTCAGTGACTCCATAGCTTTTAACTCAGTGATTCAGTAGCTTTTAACTCAGTAGCTTTTAACTCAGTGACTCAGTAGCTTTTAACTCAGTAGCTTTTAACTCAGTAGCTTTTAACTCAGTGACTCAGTAGTTTTTAAATTGTGGTTCTTATGCAGTATATACCTTTGTGCTACTTGTCAGTCTATCAGGCTTCTTATAGCCCTTTGAGAGAGTAGATACCTCCAGTCAAGACAATACTTATTCAGAATTGATGCAAGGCCTATAGAGGGTTAAAAAGCTTTCAATGCCGATGGGAGTGAAATAGAGAAGGTTACGTTACTCCAGGGCCTCCTGTCTTGTGGGTAGCAGTCCAACATCTTCTCGTATTTATCTTCCTTCTATTCTTTCTCTTATCAATTCTCATTTTAGTACCACTATGTTTCTCCACCATGACAAATGTATCATCATTACTGTGAAGGCAGACATATTCACACGATCACCTAGCTTTGCAACACCCACCCGTAGCACACGCTACAGCAGGTATATTTCACTGGTCATCCCCAAATCCAACACCTGCTTTGGCCGCCTTTCCTTCCAGTTCTCTGCTGCCAATGACTGGAACGAATTGCAAAAATCACTGAAGCTGGAGACTTATTTCTCCCTCTCTAACTATAACCATCAGCTGTCAGAGCAGCTTACCAATCACTGTACCTGCACACAGCCAATCTGTAAAAAGCACACCCAACTACCTCATCCCCATATTGTTATTTATCTTTTTGTTATTTTGCACCCCAGTATCTCTACTTGCACATCATCATCTGCACATCTATCACTCCAGTGTTAATGCTACATTGTAGTTATTTCACCTCTATTTATTGCCTTACCTCCCTAATCTTCTACATTTGCACACGCTATACATAGATTTTTCTATTGTGTTATTGACTGTACATTTGTTTATGTGTAATTCTGCTTTATCTTGGCCAGGTCGCAGTTGTAAATGAGAACTTGTTCTCAACTGGCCTACCTGGTTAAATAAAGGTGAAATAAAAAAACTGTTAAAAAATAATGAGTGTTCTGTCACACCGTTATTGAAAAGATACTCTCATTCTGTCACATCATTTAGTTCTGTCACACCTTTCATACAGACGCAATATGAATGTTCTTTCCTGAGATTTCACATCCCATCATACATTTTGGTTGATGCCCTATTTTTCACTGAATTCACACATTTTCAATGAGTCATGTGATTCACTTTTAGATCCACACAGGGTTACTGTAATGTTACTTTAATGTTCTATCTAAAGTTAGGAATAAACTTGTAGGTTTATCTTACTACCCAAATAAATGTTAAGTTTAGTTAGAGACAGTACTCCTTCATCTCCCGTCCAAAGGCAGGAGTAATGAAGGCCTCTGTATGTTTCCCTATCCAGTGTAGGCCATAATGAGGTCATCGGGGTGTGTAAAGTGGGCAACGATGCAGAGCACCTGGGCCGAGACCACTGGAGCGAAATGCTGTCGTACCCACGAAAACCCATCGCCCACTGGCACCCGCTCATAGAGGTAAAGTCAGTGTTCGTTTGTCTGTGTGTGTGTGCCCACATATGTGTCTTTGTTTCCAAGTGCAACATTTTCAAGGTTTGTCTCAGCTGAAATAGGTTTGTATTGCATATTGTCAAAATGACTCAAATACCCGACATCTTGAAGTTGACTAGTTTGACCTATGTCTGGTGGTTTCAGATTTCAGACGGTAGAGTGTCGTTACCTGCCACAGAAACTCATTCATCAAACTTATCCTCCTCTTTTCTAAGGCCTCATTCTTCTCAGTAATCAATACCCTAAGAGGCTCTCAACCTCTCTACCTCCCATCGCAAAAAATCCTCCATTGTTAAAAACAACCACAGCTGAGAATTTCCAAGGCTTTCAGCGAGTAGAACTACCTTGTTTTTTTGTTGTTGTTGTTGAGCCAAATCTACTAAGGAAAAATACAATTAAAATCAGACTTTCATGTGTACAGGTGGTCAATGGTAGTTACTTCCCAAGCATGGCAGCAAGAATACTGTTTCTTCTGAAGAAAAACCTAGGCCTTTTTACATTTCATGTCTACATTGCATTGTATAAGATGTTGCTATGTACAAGTTAGCTGAACAACGGTATACATACAGTAGCTGACATTAATTGGAAAGATATAATAATACATCTATTTTTATTATTATTATGGCGGATAGATTGAGTGAAGAGGAGTGTTGAGGAGTTGAAGGAGAGAGTTTGTGACCTGTGCACTCAGCCTTGCGTAATGGCTTTATTGTGTTGGCATCAAAGGAGACTGTCTTCCTTTAGAACACAGCTGAGTGAACCACCAAGGTTTAGAGAGGGAATGAGGGAGAGAAAGAGAGAATGAGACAGACAGATAGGGAGAGACATACTGCAGATAAAGTGAAAGAGACAGTACGAGAGCAAGAAAAGAGATAGAGAGACAGACAGAGCAGGATTTGAGAAAAGGAACAATTAAGCGGACTATTCTGTTTGCTTCAGGGTTACTTACTTAGTTAGTTACATTATGTGACTATGCTTTGAAATCCTAATTTGAGCCCCCAGGAAAGCACATCTATTATTTAGCAGTCTGCCTCACCAGCCATTTGAATCAATGTTGTTCGGCCTTCACAAGGCCCTCCCCCCAAAAATCACATATTCAAAACACGCCCGGGACGCAAAAGGACTTCAAACGTAACTATGTTTGTTTGTGTTTGTTTGCTCAGTAACCCATCACTCTCTCCCTCACTCTCTTTCTGTAATGGCTTCTGTCTTTTTGCTTTTTAGCCAGCAAACAAAACAATTACTGTCAAGAAGAACTGACCCTTTCACTGGAAAATACATCTGACCTCGATGAGATGACAAGAGAGGAAGACGTTTTTCTGCTTGCTTAACTAACCGATTCTGAGCGGCTAGATTTCTGCAAGCGAAATAATCAATCAAGTGCTTTCATGTTGAAGTGCTGGGAGTTTGAGAGAATCTCTGCTTTCACTACGGGTGTTTTAGAGAGTAGTTCTGTTTGGCAGTCCTCTAAGGAGGATTCAGAGGCAATGAAGATTATTTCAAAAACAGATTTTAGTTTGGCACAGCTTGTTGCTTATCACCTACAATTAGTGAGAGAGTCTTGAATTTGTGAGCTCTTATTAATGTCTTTATGTCGCAACTGCTACTATTAAGCTTTAACTACAGTGCAGTGAACTTCACCTACTAACAGAACTCACAACTTAATCGGTTTATCAAAGTAGCAGATTTGGTCAATACACTGACCCGAAATGATCTGTTATCTTCATCCCCTTTACAGAATGTCTCTAGGACTACTAATCTACATGTACACAGCTATCTTTATTGGCGGTTTATCTCTCTCATCTCTCTTCTCTCTCTCTCTCCCACAGTACCAAGGCACCACAGGCGGGAGCCAGGCAGGGTCCTGTAACTCCCTGAAGACTCCTCCGTCTCCGTAAGCTTAACCGTCTGGTCCCTCCCAGAATATGACCGCAAGGAGAAGAGCCAGGCGGCCCAGCCCAACCGTAGGAGCACCATCCTGCTGAGTGGTCGACATACTGTTATACGTCACGACCGTGTGCGGTCGATCTTATGGTTGTCAGAGACCAATTATTGTCTGCTCTGTGTCTCTGGGACAGGACGTTTGCATGGGGAGTTGGATTGATTCAGTTGCATGTTGAGTGACCACATAATATGGTTGTTTTCTTTTTATTCAGTTCCAAAAAGAAAATCGATGACAAAAACAACCAGGAGGTTTTAACAGTTTGCTCTAAGCCTGAGTTTGAAGTAACCGTTTTTTACATTAGTCTTGCTCTACCTGTTTTTAATGGGGTGTGTCTGTATTGCACAGTGTACTTAAAAACAACCAGTCGAATTGACATACATATTTCATTTGGAAACGGTGCATGAGGTCATGGTTTTTGGTGGAATATCTTCTCCTCAGTTTCTTTCGGTTTCTGTTCTTGGAATAGAATGTTTTGTCGGATGATCACATGACATGTGCAGTGGCTATTCATTTCTTAGACTTAGTACCTGTACGTAAAAATGTCCTTTCAAATGTTATCAATAAATATTTATTAATAAAAACACAGCTGGATGGTCAATGTTAATATTCCCCACCTGTTGCTATGACAACCGCAGATTATCGTGAGGCGATAAAAGGCAAGTGTAAAACTAGATGGTAATGAAAACCAACATGCCTAATCTGATCATGTAAATGAATACAATTATTGTGTGTAATTGGGGGACGGTGATTCTATTAAGTTATTACAGTAAGCTAAATGTCAAAATAAAATAGGAAAAGGCACAAACTGAGTGACTGTCAAATACTGTAGAGAGAGGGTGAGAGACGACCAAGACCAGAGAGAAGGGGTATCAAGAGATAGTCATATGACATTTAAAAAAAATAAACAGCGAAATGTGTGTGTGTGTGTGTGTGTGTGTCTAAGTGTTTTCTGAGAGATGGAGATGGGGTCTAGTCATTTGTTTTGTACCTTGTTGATGATCCGTTGTTTATTTTTGCATATTACAAATCCAATAAATGAGATTGCAGCCGAGTGGATAACCATGACAGGAAGAAACGGCTGTATTTGTGAGAAGGTTACTAATGAATCCACATAGAAACCAATCCCAAATGAACATCTGCTCGGAACATTCACAGATGATTTATCAATATGGTTTAGAATAATCTGGATACATGCCTAGTTGCTAACTACTGTTTCACTTTGTCAGCTGGGTTCAGCCAGTAATACTGTGTGGCTATGCATACCTCTTGGGGATACATGTACTTGTACATTTGAGGCTCTGACAGAATATTGACTCCACTGTTTCCTTCAGTGTCATACAGGCTCGTCAGTTTTAGAGCAAGCTGATTGGCTATCGAACCATTAGCTCCTTATTGCGTAGGCTGCATGTTCTGGGGCTAAATTGGTCCACCGTCGCTCTCCATGGATTAGCTGCCTCCAGTGATGATGAGCTGTGATTTGTCACTGTCAGAGAGGGTGTTTTCAATTAGACATGCCTGCCCCTCACAAAGTGCCAGAAATCAGAGTCTGATGGAGTTGTACCTACTCCATATGCTGTTCTCAGGTCAATTTAGCATGTTCCTCCAAATGGTAAAGTTAGGGATTAGGAGGGTAAACTGATCCTAGATCTGTGCCTGCTACCCGCAGCACTAGAGGTGTGGTGTTCTAATCTAATCAATTGTACCTCGTGTATTGAGCCAGTTTATCAGATATACTGTAGATCAGAAGAGTTCTACCGTGACTGTCTTTTGAATATCCATGTTTCATTATCTGATGCTTTTAGTGATTAATGACTTTATATATTGAAGTATACCTGAATGATGGCTGCCATTGTATTGACTTTAGTCATGGGAATTACGTAACGTCTGTTGTACTATGGACTTTTACCATTTCTGGAAATCACTCTTATGGCTACTGTGAAGGTTAACCACATTTACCAGCAGGACTTCATAGCTCCATACACATCTATAACAAGCCAACATTGTGTACGTTTTGAATATGACAAGATAGAACACTAGGAACTGGAGCCATCTATTTCTTTTTTAGCTGAGCATGTCATCAGCAGTGGTGGAAAGTGTTTGAGTAAAAATAATTTAAATTACTACTTAAATATTTTTGACAACTTTTCCTTGGCTACATTCCTAAAGAAAATAAAGTTATTTTTACTCCATACATTTTCCCTGACACCCAAAATACTCATTACACCCAAAATACGGTGCTCAGCAGGACAGGAAAATGATCCAATTCACTCACTTATCTAGAGAACATCACTGGTCATCCCTACTGCCTCTGATCAGGTAGACTCACTAAACATACAGTACATGCTTTGTTTGTTAATTATGTATGAGTGTTGGAGTGTGCCCTGGCTATCCGTAAATAAAATAAAAAACTAGAAAATGGTGCCGTCTGGTTTGCTTAATATAAGGAATTTTAAATGATTTATACTTTTACTTTTGATACTTAGGTATATTTTAGCAATTACATTTACTTTTGGTACTTAAGTATATTTAAAACCAAATACTTTTAGAATTTTACTGAAGTAGTATTTTCTGTGTGACTTTCACTTTTACTTAAGTCATTTTCTATTAAGGTATCTTTACTTTTAGTATGACAACTGGGTACTTTTTCCACCACTGGTCATCAGCCGATACATTCTCCCCTGCATATGGGACACTTTAGAAGATGACGCGTGACACCATTTAGATGATGATGATGATGCAATGTTCGCTATAAACAGGGCAATTTCCCCTTTCTGTGTAACCTACAGGATGCTTTGGAAATAGAATTAGGAATTAGAACTCTAGAATGGTTATGAACCTTCTTATGACGGTCTAAAGGGTCAGCCATTTTGGTCAGGGAGGTGGTCAAACATGATTTGCCAGTGCTGTGATAAGATAGTGTAAAACAATGAATTTGAAGATTATCTGCATTGTATGTTTGTTAGCTATAGCCAGACAGTTTTATAGCAATGATTTCACACATTTTTCAAATTATGCCAATATGCCAACATTCCATTTAAACAATGCAGTCAATCCACAGCTATGCACTGGCTGAAATCAGTTGATGATAGGATTTAGACAAGTTGTAAATGCAACAAGTACTGATATCGTATAATATAATAACAAACACAGTTTTCCAATATATATATATTTTTTACATTTCTGGTCTGTTTACATATATTGTTGAGTCTATTTATACTGAAAATTGGTATAAACAGTATTTATAATTATACAACAATATTCTGGAGTTACAACTGCCCTATCCCATTTGGCCAGTCTGAGATATGGCATTTTCTTTGCAATTCTGCCTAGAAAGCCAGCATCCCGTAGTCGCCTCCTTACTGTTGAAGTTGAAACGGGTGTTTTGTAGGTACTATTTAACGAAGCTGCCAGTTGAGGATCTGTTTCTCAAACTAGACACTCTAATATACTTGTCCTCTTGCTCAGTTGTGCACCGGGGTCTCCCACTCCTCTTTCTATTGTGGTTAGAGCCAGTTTACACTGTTCTGTAAAGGGAGTAGTACACAGCGTTGTACGAGATCTTCAGTTTCTTGGCAATTTCTCGCATGGAATAGCTTTAATTTCTCAGAACAAGAATAGACTGACACGTTTCAGAAGAAAGTGCTTTGTTTCTGGCCCTTTTGAGCCTGTAATCGAACCCACAAATGCTGATGCTCCAGATAGTCAACTAGTCTAAAGATGGCCAGTTTTATTGCTTCTTTAATCAGGACAACAGTTTTCAGCTGTGCTAACATAATTGCAAAAGGGTTTTCTAATGATAAATTAGCCTTTTAAAATGATAAACTTGGATTAGCTAACACAACGTGCCATTGGATCACAGGGGTGATGGTTGCTGATAATGTTCCTCTGTACGCCTATGTAGATAGTCCATAAATAATCAGCCGTTTCCAGCTACAATAGTCATCTACAGCATTAACAATGGTGACACTGAATTTCTGATCAATTTGATGTTATTTTAATGGACAAAAATATTAGCTTTTCTTTCAAAAAGAAGGACATTTCTTAGTGACCCCAAACTTTTGAATGGTACTGTATATGTTCATATTCTTATTCCATCCCTTTAGATTTGTGTGTTTCGGGTAGTTGTTGGGGAATTGTTAGATTACTTGTTAGATATTACTGCACTGACGGAACTAGAGGCACAAGCATTTCGCTACACTCACATTAACATCCTGTAACCAAGTGTATGTGACCAATACAATTTTATTCAATTTGATTTAATTTATATAACAAAATTTCTGATATTTATTATGCCTTTTATTTTCTTGCAGAAGTAAAAAGAGGAAATGCATCACCGATGCCTCTACTGCCATTCATTCTAATTAGACTGGTTTGGATTTCTCCCTGATGAAAATGGCTGCCATTATCCCCCCATTCTATAACTTTGAGGGATTATGTTATAGCCACTTTAGTAATTTAATAGGATCTCTATGGAGTTGACCGCCAGATGACAGGGGCAGACAAACTGTCTTTCTCTCTCTCTCTCTCTTTGTGTGTGTGTGTGTGTGTGCGTGTGTGTGTATGCGTGTGTGTTGCATGTTGTATGAAGAGAGCACCACTTTCCTCCACACAAAACATTAATAAAGTAGAGTACCATCGTTGTAGTGTTGCATCTCGTTGTATGATGCCACATTCTTTACACCAGCTCTGCTGTCTGAGCACCTCCATGAACTCTACCACTGTCCTGTTCACCACAGATTAAGATTTTTACATGGCCATTTGGGGCTTCTTCACGCTCCACCTGCCACAGTGATGATATCTCTGTTATCTCATCCCAGCTAGGGAGGCCAATGGAAATGTATTTTTTCTTCCATGATTTTTACTGTATCATTATATCAAGGCAAGACATTGCCTTTTTCTTCAGGTCTAACATCCCATGGGGTATAAAACACACCATCTCATGGTCTTACTGCTTTAACACAGCTCGTCAATACTGCTCCTTCACAGGTCATTAACATACGGCTTTTACTCAGCCATACACTATGCTGTATAGAACATAACACTGCTAAGCAGGGCATTGTCATAGACCACCATAAAGAGAGAGTGTGTATCATCTCTACCACTAGTGCTGTTAACAGACAGAGACTGGTGCTACTGCACTGTAGAACATCCTCTTCCATATCTGCTCTCCATTACATTCAGCTAGCTGCAGTCTGTTTCTTTTCTATTGTCCATGATCCCTCTCTTCTCCTCTGTTTAGCATATAGCATCACTCAGGCCGTTGGTTAGAGTTGCTGTGATGTAGATAAGGCCTCTCATCCCTGACTGATATAAACCAGGCCGTTAGCTAGCTGCGCTGCTGTTGGATGTTGCCGTGCTACAGATGAATAATTTAGTTACCATTAGTATGCGCAGTGTCACAGGTCTCTCTGAGCGCCTTTATGACAGCCAGCCTGCTGTCGCCTCTCGTCTGGTTAACAACCATGACCCATGGTCCCGCAGTCCACCTACACCAACCATTACTGTATGACAATAGGGTGTGTGAGTGTGACGTGTCTGTCTGTCTCTCTCTCTCTGTGTGTGTGTGTGTGTGTGTGTGTGTGTGTGTGTGTGTGTGTGTGTGTGTGTGTGTGTGTGTG
Organism: Salmo trutta; assembly: GCF_901001165.1. Lineage (NCBI taxonomy): Eukaryota > Metazoa > Chordata > Actinopteri > Salmoniformes > Salmonidae > Salmo > Salmo trutta. The sequence goes on from NC_042985.1 coordinate 22,675,275, forward strand.
TGTGTGTGTGTGTGTGTGTGTGTGTGTGTGTGTGTGTGTGTGCATTTGTGCGTGCATACCTGCAAACCTATCGTTAGTGGTCTGAGTGAAGTGCATAAACTACTGTGATCCATCCAGGTGCCTTCAGAGGTGTTAGCCTATCATGTTGTGTGAGCTTTTATCACTAATTGCCTCAGAGGATGACACACAGAGTAATTATCTGGCTGACATGTAGCACTTAAAAGCTGACACTAACAGACGCTGAGCCAGGGAGGCTTGCTATCTCTTACGCTACATGTGGTGGCGATCTGCTTTTAATAGTGCAGACATAGAGGAGGTATGAATAGACGTGTTGCCATGACTCTTGCCCACTGGGCCACATGTATTCACTGAGTCGACACGGACTACAACAAGCATGTTTTCACTGAGTCGACTCTTGGACTACAACAAGCATGTATTCACTGAGTCAACTCTTGGACTACAACAAGCATGTATTCACTGAGTCGACTCTTGGACTACAACAAGCATTTATTCTGATTGCCAACAGTAGTAGTCTGTTGAATGTGGCACTTGATAATCAACTGTATAATCATACTCATTGTGGAGTGATTGACCTGTGCTCAGCCACCCTCTCCTTGCAACATGATGCAGGCAAATGATGAGAAAATAAACTGCTGCAATAGGGTGAAGGCAGAGGTTGAAAATGAGTACAGGCAGAGAGAGAGGTATAGAGAAGGAAAGAGAGAGAGAGACATACAGTTGTAGGATCTTAACTTGAGACAGTTTGCTACAGCAGGAAAATAATTCTGCAGCAACAGGAAATGTGAATTATTATGTGGATTATAATTAAGTAAGATTCTTTGTAGGGGTTGATACATTGTTTATTTGGGATAATCAAGTGTGACATTTTAAAATGGAAATTACAAACTTACAAAGCCTTTTGTAATATAATACAACTTTGAATTTCTTGTTTTGCAGTACAAATCTTAGAAACAAAAGAGTGATCAAATTAAGATCCTTCATCTGTAGACAGACAGACATACAGGCAGACTAGGTCTATAGAAATAAGCTGTTCCAGTGTTTTTGGTGGATATGCGGATAGGTAACTAACCTGATGATGTCACAATGCCCCTTTACCAGGGATGGAGCACTAGTTATTATAAGGGAACATTATGAGGTAACATGTTGCCACGGAAACACACTTATGTCATAATCTCGAACCACATTAAACTGTCAGACAAGCTCAGGTAGAGCGCATTAGCTACATTTGAGCGATCTCTCAACCAATAACTGATTTGATTGATTACAACAGTACACTACCCTGGCGTGACATGGGTCAGAGACTAAGTGACCCTGTCCCCGAGGTATCCCCTAGGGAGAAACCAAAGGAGACCCAGGAACATAAAGATAAACCCAAGGAGAAGAGGATCCCTCCAGCTCTGAACTTTCTTCAGCTGTTTACACTGCTGAACTGCGTCAAGGTGAAGAAAACACCCTTTGATCCCTCCCAGAGTGGTGAGGGGAGAAAAGGAACAACGATAAACGATACGAACAACAATAATGACTCTGATACTGGTGAGTGTTAGGAGGTGTATATTGATTAGTGCTGCTACATAGTACAATTATTTAGGCTTCACTTGGAGAAAAAAAACACATCATGTGTCTTAGAAATGTTTCACTTACAGGCTTGGACAACTCTGCAGGTGACGTAAAAAGGATCAAGGACAAGAGTAAAGGAAAGGTTAGGGGAGAGAAATACTGTATTAAATCTCAGGACCACAAATGCAGAACGACACCGGAAACAGAAAAAGACATTAAACAAAGACCTAACTCGGTAAGACATCCAAACTTGCTAATCAATGAGGATTTACCAATGCATTTGACAATTGATAATGACCACAATCAGAAAAACACAGCATATTGTGTTGAATTTGATACTTTGACACGGCTTGACAAATGTGATGATGTTACAATGCCCCTTCGGGTGGGGTAGGCCGTAATAGTTATTAGGAAAAGTCTAAACGGAATCCATGGAACGTCCCAACTCTGACGTCCCAACCCTTACCCCATTGATGTTGAAATTGAAATGGTTAAGGTAAGGGTTAAGGTTAGGGTAGGGGTTAAGGTTAGGGTTTAGGGTAGGGACCTCCCAAGGATCACGGACAGCACTAACGCTAGTTATTATGGTGTAACATTTTGACATGGAAACACACTTATGAAATACAATTTGCTGCTAATCAAGCTAGAGCTCATTGGCTACATATTTTCAACATTGATATTGTAGTTTGAAATATCAGTAGATTCCTAACTGATGTACTGATTGTGACCCTGAGGTCTCCCCTGAGGAGAAAGCAAAGGAGACCCAGCAGAAAGAGAAGAAGAAGAGCATCCATCCAGCTGTGGCAGCCCTGCAGCTGTTCACTCTCTTCTGCTGTGGTGGGAAAGTCAAGCTGAGGAAGACTCGTCCCTCTCAGAACAGACAGAGTAGAAAGGACCAGGACAAAGATAATGCATCTGATACTGGTGAGTGTTATATGTGTCTGTTGATTAGATATAGAATGAGACTGGCTCCACTTGGAAGAACGTGTCTTCAAAATCAAAATGTCTAATCTACACAGGCTCGGACTTGTCTGGAGGTGATGTTACAACCAAAAGGGTCAAGGACAAGAGTAATGGAAAGGTGGGGAGGGAGAAAGACCGGACTGAAGTTCAGCTGTTGAAATCATCTCAAGACCACAAACCCAGAAGTACAACACCAGAAACAGACAAGGGAACTAATTCGGGACAAAGACCTAACTCTGTGAGACAACCAAACATGCTGTATCATATTTTACTGTGAGCAAAAGATCTTTCCCATAATGCTGCATTATTGTTGGGTGTTACAATTGTCTTATGCAGATAAATCGAAGGACACCACGACAAGTGAAGACCCCTGTGGAGGAAATTTACATAATACCTGACTCTCCGACTCTACCACGTGCCCACGTAAGTTACTGAAACCTTAATTACAATACGGACAGACAGAGATTCAAACATCCAGAAAGTTTCCGCTCTGACCTCAACCTAACTCAGCTTTTCCTCCGTGTAGAGCTCCCTCTCCCAGTTATCCCTGGCTAGGAACCTGGCCATCCTCCCCCTGGAGTGGCAGCTACCTGGAGTCCCTCTGACCACCTCGTCTATGGCAACTAGAACAGAGAGAAAGCCATCCTCTACCAACACTTCGACACAGGCACAGACGGAAACACAGACAACAGATATGAACACAGACACACAGACTACTGCCACCTCTCAGAGCCAGATCTCCATGGTGACCACCCAGTCATCGGAGACCATGACAGAGGTTCACACATCAGACTCCATTACCCAGACCTCCACTCCTGACATGGCACTGACCCCTGAGAGCACTAAGGACATGATCACTACTGATGAGGATGTGAAGGATGACTCTGCTAAAGATTTGATCTCCACCCTAAAAGACACCTCTATAGAGAAATCCATCAGTGAGACCAGCCTGAAAGACCTCATCGCTGAGGATGAGGAAGATGACAATGAGCTGAAGGATATGGCTGCCTCCGCTACCCCTGCTACTGATAATGCCAATGAGGATGCAAAGCCACTGGAGCTTGCAGCACTTTATGACTCCATGTTGACAGTGGAGACCGAGCTGCCTCTGCATCTCTGAAGAGCCAGTTGGCCTAATGAACATTATAATATAGCAAAAGCAATACTATGATCAATTAATAAAAACATTTTTTCTGCAGCAAATTTTCACTACTGTTGATATGTGTAGCAGCTTGTTTAGATTAAGCCTATTTGTTTGAATTCACCAAAAATAATAAATATTACTGCCATGGGAACAATCAAACCACTACAGGTAGGGGAGAGTGAATACATCAGCATAGAGCTCATTTGGGCAATAATGATCCATAGGCATATTACATTCTGTAATGTATGAAATAACATTCACCCATAGCGAAATGACGTGTTCAGACGTGTTCTATTTTCTCCCTCTGTCCTTCCCTCCCACATCCTGATGAGGTTTAGATTGTCATGTTATCCAGCCCTTAAACTGTTTAGCATTTTAATAACACCTCGCAAACTCAGGGCCTAATTACCTTTGTTTCACATGCATCAAATAGAGTCCTCCTATCACCACATATCTGGGCCACCTGAAGGTGCTGTGTTACTGGTGGGTTTCCAACAGATTACAGGGAGATTGGTGAAGTAAGTCAACCTAAATAAGGATGGTGGGAACATCCTCATACTACAGCACATCATTTTCTTTGCATATATTACAGGAGGGGAGGACATATTGGTGTCATCAGAGTAACTGATTAGCACACATACTGTGTGTGCCTCATGTTTTCACACATCATGACGTAGTCCCTGTACGATAACTGTGGAGCGGGGCCTTGTCTTTTTATCACCTTGAATGATGACAGAATAGAGAGCTTTGAAACTATTAAATTAAGTGTTAAAATACCAGGTGAAAAATACTCCGTTAGAAAATCACTTTGAGAATGTAGGTATTTGATGTATTCTCGCAGGTAAGATTTCTGTCAAACTGCACTTTTCTGTCTCTGTCATGCCTGTGGTCGCCAGCTGTACAGCCTCCCCAGAGCTGCATATTCCAGTGGCCTACATGCATGGATAATGAGCTGAGAAGTAGTAGTAGCAGCACATCGTTTAGGGCTACAGCCAAGCTGTCCTTCACCTGAGAATCCCCCTAGTTGTACATGAGTGCACTCTCCACAATAAAGATCAGCCTGACATCAACATACTGTTGACAAAGTTGACATGGAATTAAATTAACATGACATAGATACTGTACATGTATGTAATTAAACATGACGTTTTTGATGACTGTTAATCTAGAAAAGATGCAGAACATATTAACTCTGAAAGGGGAGGGAGAGAAGAGAGAGGGGGATGAATGGGTGGATATAGAGGAGAGACAGTAGGAGGGATGGTGAGATGTGTCCATCTATGAATTCAAATATGAATCTACCCAATAAGGGGATCAAAGTGTCTCTCACCCAGGTTTACACACAGACATGCACGTACACAAAGACATGCATGTACACACACCTACACACACAAAAACACACACACACAAAAACACCCAGTCCCCTATCCAAATGAAGTGGTCAGGGCATCACGGTGATCTAGTTACAAGGATATTGAGAGAAGCCATTTCTTTCCTCTAGAGACTAACATTGATGAGGTTCACTGGACACTCAAACACAACTCCAACAAGTCTGTGAAACAAAAGATTACATCATCATTTTACAGTTTTTTACAATCGCTAGGACCCATTTCTCAATACTTAGGTCACTTTTTCAAAACTCTTCACACAGTTCTCCTAACTAACTTTCAGCTTGGCACAGCAGTTCATTTCACGTTCAAAATGCCCTAAAAGTACCAAAACACTTCATACATGTCTCAAATCAACTCGTTCTTCCATAACACTATCAAAGGTTGTCACCCAACAAGCACACGTTGTCACTCATAAAACAATGACCTAAACAACACTAACAACGGGTAGCAATACACAATGTTTTCTTTACAAAACAAGAATGACATCTCTCTACTGTTTAGAATTCACTGCAGTATATGTTACAGGAATGTATCAGACATGATGCAATATGCTTCAATATGTTTTATGTCATTTTATGGCATTGAGTGATTCCAAAATACAATCATTTGTACATACACCATCTACCGATACAGATACAGTAGCAATACTAGTCAACCCTGTCTTATGCATTTGGCCACAGGTTCTCATACACGGCACATCTTATGTCATCTTGGGCAATACACCTAGTAAAGAATATTTCCGCATGCCTGGTCCATCCCTGGCAATCTTCTGTCAGTTAAGAACAAATTAATATTTACACTGACGGCCTACACCAGCCAAACCCAGACGATACTGGGCCAATTGTGGGCCACTCTATGCGACTCACAATACCGGCCGGTTGTGATACAGCCTGGATTTGAACCAAGGTGTCTGTAGTGACACCTCTAGCACTGAGTTGCAGTGCCTTAGACCGCTGCACCACTCGGAAGCATAATAATGGCCAGAGTGGAGTAAATGGAATGGTATCAAATGCATCTTCATCTGTTTGATACCATTCCATTCACTCCATTCCAGCTATTCTGCTCCATTCCAGCCATTATTATGAGCCGTCCTCCCATCAACAGCCTCCACTGCCCTCAACAATACACATTTTTGTTGTGGCGCCGGCAAGCCCACCTGATTCTAGTTGTCAACTAATCATCAATCCCTTGACAAGTTGGCGTTTTTGTGTGTACTGTTAGTGGTACTGGAGGACTGGAGTTGGGAACAACTGCTTTCCTACAAAACTATTGAACAAATAAGTGATTGTGAAGCTGACTTCTTGTGATAATATGATACTGTTTGATACTGATACTCTTTCTCAGCTCTATCTTTCTCCCTTCCTCTGAACCGTAGAGTTGTATTGTTAATTACACAGACATTGCTCTGTCAGTGAGAGTGCATGGAACAGACATAGCATCTTTCCATCCCTACACTGGGGAGTGGGGAGCCCTGTGGACCTACTTTGATGTTCTCCACCGACTAGTTTATTGGTGGAGCACCCTGATGGAAGGTAGAGGGAGAGGGGGAGGTATGGAAAGAGAGAGAGAGAGGGAGAGAGAGAGCAGCCAATGGAATGTCAGTTCATCACTATGATAGGATTACTATAGGACAATGATAGAGATATTAAAGTAATCCATTGGTAGAGCTAATGTTTTTCCACACCTTCCACTCCTGTTACAGGAAGACACAGTGAGGGACATTGAACAGGTTGGCAGTATTAACCCCCCATCTCTTTAAATCCTCCTCATCAACAGCAAACAGCCATTCTGAGACACACTTAGATAATTCATTTGATGATACAGCAGTAGCAATACAAGGATATAACATCTATAGACGAGACAGGAATGCTTATGGAGGAGGTGTTGCTATATATTTTCAGAGCCATTTCCCTGGTCGTTTGTCAAGTGTTATTGAAGTGTTATGGTTGCAGGATCACTTGGCACATCTAAAGCCTTTCCTTTTGAGCTGCTGCTATAGGCCACCAAGTGCTAACAGTCAGTATCTAAATCATTTTTGTGAAATGCTTGATAGTGTATGTGATGTAAACAGAGAGGTCTACTTTCTTGGGGACCTGAAAATTGACTGGTTTTCATCAAGTTGTCCACACAAAAAGAACCTTCTCACTGTAACCAGTGCCTGCAATCTGGTTCAGGTTAATAATCAACCTACTAGGGTGTTTACAAACACCACCGGAACAAGATCATCCACATGTATTTAAAAAAAATATATTATTGCATTTTTACTAATACTGTAGAACTTTGTTCTAAAGCTGTATCCGTACCCTTTGGATGCAGTGGCTATATTCAGGAAAGCCAAAGTTCCAAAAGCTGGTCCTAAAATAATGTAAAGGTGATCATACAAAAGATTCTGCGGTGACTATTATGTGGATGATGTTAAAAATGTTTGTTGGTCTGATGTGATTAATAAGGAGCATCCAGATGCTGCACTTGATGAATTTATGAAATTGCTTCTTCCAATTATTGATAAACATGCAAATGTTAAGAAACTGACTGTTAGAACTCTATGGATTGATGAAGAATTACAAAACTGTATGGTTGAAAGAGATGGGGGAAAAGAAGTGGCTAATAAGTCGGCTGCACATCTGATTGGCTGATTTACTGCAAATTGAGAAATTATGTGACACGTAACTTGTACTGCTCTGACACAAATTACTGATGATTGGTTTAAAGAAATTGATAATAAGAAGATTATGGGAGCTGTACTGTTAGATTTCAGTGCAGCCTTTGATATTATTGAACATAACCTGTTGTTGAGAAAGCACATGTGTTATGGCTTTTCATCCTCTGCCATATTGTGGATTCAGAACTATCTATCTAGTTGAACTCAGAGGGTTTTCTTTAACTTCACTAGAGTAGGGGGCACTATTTTCACCTCCGTATGAAAAGTGTGCCCAAAGTAAACTGCCTGCTACTCAGGCTCAGAAGCTAGGATATGGATATAATGGTATATTTGGATAGAGAACACTAAAGTTTCCAAAACTGTTCAAATAATGTCTGTGAGTATAACAGAACTGATATGGGAGGCAAAAACCTGAGATAAATCCATCCAGGAAGTGGGATCTTTTTCTATTTTTTTTCTATTGAATGCCATTACATTATCCATTCACTTAGGACTCAAATTGCACTTCCTATGGCTTCCACTAGATGTCAACAGTCTTTAGAAATGGTTTCAGGCTTGTATTCTGAAAAATTAGGGAGTAAGACCACTTTGAATGAGTGGATCATTCAGTGTCCCAGAGGTTTTTCATGCGCACGACCGAGAGCACGCCTTTCTTATTTTCCTTTTATATTGACGAAGCTTTTGTCCGGTTGAAATGTTATTGATTATTATGACTAAAAACAACCTAAGGATTGATTATAAACATTGTCTGACATGTTTCTATGAACTTTACTGATACTTTGCGGATTTGTCGTCTGTCTGTTGTGACTGCCTTTGAGCCTGTGGATTACTGAACAAAACGCGCAAACAGAACTGAGGTTTTTGGATATAAAGAGGGACTTTATCGAACAAAACGAACATTTATTGAGTAAATGGGAGTCTTGTGAGTGCAACTATATGAAGATCATCAAAGGTAAGTGATTCATTTTATCACTATTTCTGACTTGTGTAACTCCTCCTCTTGGCTGGTAACGGTTTGTAATGATTTGTCTGCTGGGCGCTGTTCTCAGATAATCGCATGGTATGCTTTTGCCATAAAGCCTTTTTGAAATCTGACACCGTGGTTGGATTAAGAAGAAGTTCATCTTTAAACTGATGTATAACACTTGTATGTTTTATTAATTTTTATAATGAGTATTTCTGTTTTTGAATTTGGTGCTCTGCAATTTCACTGGACGTTGGCCAGGTGGGACAGTAGCGTCCCACACCCCCTAGAGAGGTTAATGGAAGCTTCTCTAATGTCAAACATGTAAATTGCGGTGTACCGCAGGGCAGCTCTCTAGGCCCTCTCACCTTTTCTATTCATACCAAAGACTTGCCACTGGTGTTAAATAAAGCATGTGTGTCCATGTATGCTGATGATTCAACGATGTAAGCATCAGCGCCCACAGCTAATGAAGTCACTAAAACCCTTAGCAAAGAGTTGCAGTCAGTTTTGGAATGGGTGTTCAGTAATAAACTGGTCCTGGACATCTCTAAAACCAAGAGCATTGTATTTGGTACAAATCATTCCCTAAGTTCTAGACCTCAGCTGAATCTATTAATGAATGATGTGGCGGTTGAACAAGTTGAGGAGACTAAATTACTTGGTGTTACCTTAGATTGTAAACTATCATGGTCAAAACATATAGATTCAATGGTTGTAAAGTTGTGTAGAGGTCTACTATTTTGACACCACACTCCACAAAGCAATTCCTGCAGGCTATAGTTTTATCTTATCTTGATTATTGTCCAGTCATATGGTCAAGTGCTGCAAAGAAAGGCCTGGTTAAGCTGCAGCTAGTCCAGAACAGAGCGGCACGTCTTGCTCTTCATTGTAATTAGAGGGCTAATATTAATACTATGGATGCCAGTCTCTCTTGGCTGAGGGAATACTGACTGCATCACTTCTTGTTTTTAAAAGAAAAATTCATGTGTTGGAAATTCCAAATTATTTGTATAGTCAACTTACATACAGCACTGACACACTTACCCTTCCAGACATGCCAACAGGTTATTTTTTATACATTCCCCGGGTCCAGAACAAATTCAAGAAAATGTACAGTATCATACAGAGCCATGAGTGCATGGAACTCCCTTCCATCTCAGATAGCGCAGCTATAGTGAACAGCAAACCTGGTTTCAAAAAACAAGTATGTGTAAATAATAGATGCACACACATACGACATGTTTATATTTCTAAATGTATTTTGTCTGTAATATCTTGTTTGTTATATGTCTGAAGCCAGTAAGACTAGCTGTCCACCCTTGGTGTCGGCTAATGGGGAGCCTAATAAATCAAATCAAATCAAGAGGTGAACGCTGTGCTCAGTGCAGCAGTCAGTAAACTGACCATGGTGAACCAGTCCACCTCCTGTCCTGACTGAGCAATTGATTTCTCCACTCTCTGGAAACTGCATTAGCCAGAACACATTGGTGGAGAGAAGGTCAGTGTCATCATGATGACGGAACGTCAAGTTCACTAAACCCAGCAGTCAATCACACAGGCATACGCATGCACGTACACACACACACAAACACAGGCTAATAGACAGGAATGACTGCATGCACATACACATATATTTGTGCATTGATTCTGTTATTACAACACCTTGCAACATTCACTGAGATAACACCTCTAGACCAAAGTCCCAAGGTACAGTATATGATTCCCCACCCTAACTAGTTCTGCTTGGTTTCATGTTTGAAGTTAAAATGTTGATCCTGTGACCACAGTGGTGGAAGTCGTAACACAGAGACATGGCCTTTATTTGTTTAGCCAATGGCCATCACTAAAAGGAATCCAATAAGCCATTAGGATACCCCTGTGGCCATACAAGTGTCTAGGGGTCTGAAAGGAAGACTGGGTAGAGTGCATAAACACACTGACAGACACACATAGAAGAAAACACACATCGTCCCTCTACAAAACACTTCCTACCAACACACCCACATGTACATAAACCCTATCAAACACACACACACACACCCTGCATTTATCTGGCCGCTAATGGTCTTGGCTGGAGGATGGAGGCCTTTGTTATGGTCTTCAGGAGAGGCCAAGGTTTGTACATCATCACTACCCAGGAGGCACCACTCTGATCTCTCCACACCAGTCTTTGTGTGCAGCTCTCTGAGGATTCAACCAGGCTCACTGCCCTGAGAAGCAATCTAATCTTCACTGGACTGTATGAGCCTTTTTGCCTTTACAGAGAGCTGCATGGCTAAACTGCAGTCGAACACTGAACTGGCAGTTTTGATCATTTTCAAATGAATGGCAACATTAATGATCTTTACTGTCATTGGATATAAAACATATTAGCCGTGTAACAGTCTTGGGAAGATAAAAGACTCTGCAACCATTTAAAAGAGAGCAAGAGTGAGAGCGAGAGAGCGAGAGAGAGAAAGAGAGAGAGAGAGAGAAAGAGAGAAAACAGGAGGATTCAATTCAGTTACCCCACTCCATCTTGCACTTGTGTGTAGCCTGTTATGATGTGTAGCCTATGTTATGATGTGTAGCCTATGTTATGATGTGTAGACTATGTTACGATGTGTAGCCTATGTTGTGATGTGTAGCCTATGTTGTGATGTGTAGACTATGTTGTGATGTGTAGACTATGTTGTGATGTGTAGACTATGTTGTGATGTGTAGACTATGTTATGATGTGTTGTCTATGTAATGATGTGTAGACTATGTTATGGTGTGTAGACTATGTTATGATGTGTAGACTATGTTATGATGTGTAGACTATATGTGTTTTTTGCTAAACAGTATATTAAACAGAACACCATTCATGATTGCCATGCGTACAACATTTGGTCGCTGACATAGTGTATCTAGTCATTTGATGCTCTCTGGTGGCCTTGTAAGGCATAGCAACACATCACTGTCTCCCCATGCTCTCCTATACAGATAGCAAAAATGGTGGACAATGAAGATGCTACATAAAAGCTGTTTACCATAAAAACAAAAAGGTCAAGGTTCCTGTCTGTGTAAGTGGGTGTTCCCTTTCTTACGTGAGAATGCTTTCCGGCATTCATTCTCAAAGATAGTCACAAACGAGAGGGACAGCCCACTTACACAGACAGGAACCTTCACAATTGATTTCAACAGGAATCTGCCACAGCTGGCTCTGGTCTACCTAGTCCCCCTTCACACCCGCTCACCCCACCCTGCCCAATCAGAAAAAAATTGCCTGTGAGATGTTTCGCTTTCTCTACCGTCTCTGCTGATAGGACACGTACACTATCAAAAGAACACACAGATGAATGCAAATGGAACAGAGGGGCAATAGTGGAACATAAACGCTCTATTACAAATGAATCTGCAACACAATACAATTTAAATTGGGTTATGTGAACACATTACACTACAGAAGATAAGCAGATCCACACATACAGTATGTTGCGATAGTGTGTAATTTTGCATCAATTGTAGCAACCCGCTGGCTAAATGTACATTATAATACTGTTAATAAGCCATCCTGCCCCCAACAGATGCTACCCATGGGGCAATAACACGGTGAGTGAACATTCTCCCAACGGCATATGTCAATGTAGGTCAAATCAAATTGAAATGATGCATTTCAGTCAATACCAAAGACAGATTCATGGTTACAGTGTATGGAATGGGATTCAATTTAAAACCTGTACTTACTTGAACGAAAGGAAACTCAACTGGAGATGTAACAGCAGAAGGTATGTTTGTCAAGCCTAGGGGGCGGAGAGGGGAGAGGAGAGGGAAGGGAAGGGATAGAGCAGGTGGTAGGGGAGGGTGTGTAGATAATATCTCAAATACTCCAACTGTAGAACAATGTTATTATGCCTTCTTCCCCACTATAACAGCTATGTGAGCTGTGTTTGTCACTGGACATCCAGAAGGTTGTTTCTTTACTCTTGGATTGTGTTGAGCGGTGCAGAGGTTTGTGGGAGCAAACACAGTGTATGAACCATGTCATTAACTTGCTTTCGTAATTCCCTGGACAGAAATAAAAGCATTTATTTAGCCAACAACCCAATGGCTGTGACTAAAACAGGCCTACAAGTTGAAATGTTCAGAATGGATGTCATTATACACTCTTAGAAAATAAAGTTCAAAAAAGGGTTCTTCGGCTGCCCCCAGTAGAACCCTTTTGGATTATATGTAGAACCCTCTGTGGAAAGGGTTCTAATTGGAACATAAAGGGTTATTCGAAGGGTTCTCCTATGGGGACAGCCAAATAAGCCTTTTAGGTTCTAGAGAGCAATTGTTTTTCTAATAGTGTACCAAAGACCTTGAATTAACTATAAGATAGGGGTGGTAGGATGATGCAGTACTCTGGTTCTGGTCAAGGACTTGATAAAATCTGACTAATCTGATAGATAAGTTTTGTTGTGGTGCAGTTCAGTCGGTAGGTTATCACTGCTCCAGTGATTGCATCTCTGCCACTATGGAGCCAGAGTGCTATGAAGTAACAACCTTATCTGTGATTCAGTAAGCAGTCTACGTATCGACCCTTGGATGTGTGTGATTACAACACATTGGCAAACAACAATACCAGTCAAAAGTGTGGACACACCTATTCATTCAAGGGCTTTTCTTTATTTTTACTATTTTCTAAATTGTAGAATAATAGGGAAGACATCAAAATGATAAGAGCGTCTGCTAAATGATGTAAATGTAAATGTAAAACTATGAAATAACACATATGGAATCATGTAGCAACCAAAAAGGTGTTAAACAAATCAAAATATATTTAATATTGAGATTCTTCAAAGTAGCCACCCTTTGCCTTTTCTCAACCAGCTTCACCTGGAATGCTTTCCCAACGGTCTTGAAGGAGTTCCCACATATGCTGAGCACTTGTTGGCAGCTTTTCCTTCAGTCTGCAGTCCAACTCATCCCAAACCATCTCAATTGGGTTGAGGTCGGGTGATTGTGGAGGCCAGGTCATCTGATGCAGCACTCCATTACTCACCTTCAAATAGTCTTTACAAAGTCTGGAGGTTTGTTGGGTCATTGTCCTGTTGAAAAACAAATGTCCCACTAAGTGCAAACCAGATGGGATGGTGTATCGCTGCAGAATGCTGTGGTAGCCATGCTGGTTAAGTGTGCCTTGAATTCTAAATAAATCACAGACATTGTCACCAGCAAAGTACCACACCATCACACCTCCTCCTCCATGCTTCACGTTGGGAACCACACATGCGAAGATCATCTGTTCACCAAAAATCTCAAATTTGGACTCATTAGATCAAAGGACAGATTTATCCTGTTCTAATGTCCATTGCTCGTGTTTCCTCTTCTTATTGGTGTCCTGTAGTAGTGCTTTCTTTGTAGAAATTCGACCATGAAGACCTAATTCATGGAGTCTCCTTTGAACAGTTAATGTTGAGATGAGTCTGTTATTTGAACTCTGTAAAGCATTTATTTGAGCTGCAATTTCTGAGGCAGGTAACTCTAATGGAATTATCCTCTGCAGCAAAGGTAACTCTTGGTCTTCCTTTCTTGTGTCGGTCCTCATGAGTGCCAGTTTCATCATAGCGCTTGATGGTTTTTGCAGCTGCACTTGAAGAAACTTTCAAAGTTCTTAAAATATTCCGTATTGACTGACCTTCATGTCTTAAGAAAATGGAGCTGATCGTGGACTACTGGAAAAGGAGGGCAAAACAGCTCCCTATTCACATTGACGAGGCTATAGTGGAGCGGGTCGAGAGTTTCAAGTTCCTTGGTGTCCACATCACCAACAAACTATCATGACCCAAACACACCAAGACAGTCGTGAAAGGGGCAGGACAACACCTTTTCCCCCTCAGAAGACTGAAAAGATTTGGCATCGGTCCCCAGATCCTCAAAAAGTTATACATCTGCACCATCGAGAGCCTCCTGACCGGTTGCATGACTGTCTCTGGTATGGCAACTGCTCGGCATCCGACCGTAAGGCACTACAGAGGATAGTGTGTAAGGCCCTGTATATCACTGCGGCCAAGCTTCATGCCATCCAGGACCTCTATAACAGGTCAGAGGAAGGCCCAAAAAATTGTCAAAGACTCTAGTCACCCAAGTCATGGACTCTTCTCTCTGCTACCACAAGGCAAGCGATATGCTTGTCTAGGTCCAAAAGACTCCTTAAGGATCGAACCCTTACTTTCAATTTTCTCCTAAAATGACATACCCAAATCTAACTGCCTGTAGCTCAGGACCTGAAGGAAGGATATGCATATTCTTGATACCATTTGAAAGGAAACACCTTGAAGTTTGTGGAAATGTGAAATTGTTGTAGGATAATTTAACACACTAGACCCTTGAAAAGGAGACTCTGGGTCCCAATGGGCTTTTCCTGGTTAAATAAAGGTAAAATAAATATATTTTTTAAACAAGATAATACAAAGAAAAAAACATGTTTTTTGGTTTGTTTTTTGTTCCATCATCTTTGAATTGAAAAGAGAAAGGCCAATATATGACTCAGGAATCTAGACGCAATTTAGATTTTGGCCACTAGATGGCAGCAGTTTATGTACAAAGTTTTAGACTGATCCATTGCATTGTATTTCTGTTCATAATGTTGCATCAAGACTGCCCAAATGTGCTTAATTGGTTTATTAATACATTTTTAAGTTCATAAATGTGCACTCTCCTCAAGCAATAGCATTGTATTCTTTCACTGTAATCGCTAATGTAAATTGGACAGTGCAGTTAGATTAACAAGAATTTAAGTTTCCTGCCCATATCAGATATGTCTATGTCCTGGGAAATGTTCTTGTTACTTACAACCTCATGCTAATCACATTAGCCTATGTTAGTTCTACCATCCCACGGGGGGGGGGTGTTCACCTTTTTTTCACATTTTCAAACAGTCCATTTATATTTTCCAACAGGGCTGTACATTTGGGTGAGTTTTTTTTTCTCACCTGAGTAGCCTCGTTTCACAGCCAAAAATAAAATTAAACCATCTTGTGTTCAGCGAAAGAACAGCACAATGTCAAATATAGGTGGCCTAGTCAAATAATTAACATCCAATCACATTAACCGTTACTCTCTCGCGGGAATTCCACTAACGGTCCGTATATAGCCAAACATAGCTGCTGCTCATGTTGGTATCTGTACTGATGGTGCAAAAGCCATGACAGGGAGACATAGTAGAGTGGTAACGCGCCTGCAAGCAGTTGCTCCTTATGCCACTTGGGTATACTGCAGCACACACCGAGAGGCTCTTGCTGCCATGGAAATGCCTGACAGCTTGAAAGACGATTTGGACACTACAGTTAAAATGGTTAACTTTGTTAAAGCAAGGCCTCTGAACTCTCGTGTATTTTCTGCACTATGCAATGATATGGGCAGTGACCATGTAACGCTTTTACAACATGCAGAAGTGCGCTGGTTATCAAGGGGCCAAGGGGCCATCAAGTTTTGACTCATTTTTTTAAAATTGAGAGACAAGTTTAAAGTTTTCTTTACTGATCATCATTTTCACTTGTATGATGACGAGTTTCTCATGCGACTGGCCTATGTGGGTGATGTTTTTCTTGCCTGAATGATCTGAATCTTGGATTACAGGGGCTCTCTGCAACTACATTAAATGCGCGGGACAACATTGAGGCTATGATTAAGAAGTTGGAGCTCTTCTCTGTCTGCATTAAAAGGACAACACACAGGTCTTTCCATCATTGTAGCTTTTTTTGTGAGCAAATTAACTCAAGCTTACAGACAATGTCAAATGTGATATAGCTGTATATATAGTTGTAAATGAGAAATTGTTCTCAACTAGCCTACCTGGTTAAATAAAGGTGAAATATATATATATATATTTTTTTAAATAGCGAAGCACCTGAGTGAGTTGGGTGCGCAATTATGCAGGTACTTTCCTGAAATGGATGACACAAACAACTGGATTCGTTATCCCTTTCATGCCCTGCCTCCAGTCTACTTACCAATGTCTGAACAAGAGAGCCTCATCAAAATTGCAACAAGTGGTTCTGTGAAAATTGAATTTAATCAGAAGCCACTGCCAGATTTCTGGATTGGGCTGTCCTCAGAGTATCCTGCCTTAAGACACTGATGCCCTTTGCAACCATGTACCTATGTGAGAGTGGATTCTCGGCCCTCACTAGCATGAAAACTAAATATAGGCACAGACTGTGTGTGGAAAATGATTTAAGACTAAGACTCCAATACAACCCAACATTGCAGTTGTTTTGTGAATCCTTTCAAGCACACCCTTCTCATTAATCTGTGGTGAGTTATTCACAATTTTCAATTAACAAATAAAGTTGTATTTGTAAAATGGCTAAATAAAGACCAAAATTGTTGATTATTATTATATTATTATTTGTGTCCTGGTCCTATAAGAGCTCTTTGTCACTTCCCACGAGCCGGGTTGTGACAAAAACACTCATTCTTATGTTTAATAAATGTATCGTATAGTGTGTGTGTGTGGCAGGCTTACAATGATGGCAAAAACAACATTTGAGAGTGCGATGATCCTGGTGCTAGAGTGCGCAGGTGGAGGTTGTTGTTTGAAGGGGTACGGGACTATAAAACGTTTGGGAACCACTGGTGTAGAGGAAAACTGTCACAACGTCCACAGAAGGTGGTGCCACTCCCTGGTCGGGCGGCGCTCAGCGGTCGTCGTCGCCGGCCTACTAGCTGCCACCGATCCATGTTTCATGTGTCTGTTGGTTATGTCTATTTAGTACGCACCTGTTCCTTGTTTGTAATTAGTGGGAGGGTATTTAGTTTGTCTGTTTCTTGTTTGTGGTTTGCACCCTGCCTAGTCGCTGTATTCACGCTGGACATTATTAAATATATATTCTACGGACCTTTCGTCTCCTGCGCCTGACTCACCCGTTTCCTGCTCCTTGAGATACGTGACAGAATCCCGCACCACAAGATGGAGTCAGCAGGAGCCGAAGCACCATCCATGGCAGATCAAGTGTCACAACATGCCAGCCTCCTTCAACGACTGGGCACGGCCATGGATCAGGTGCTGGCCCGTTTGGAGAGCTGGGAGAGAGCTGCTCCCTCACCCACCCCAGTGCCTACTCACCACCCTGCACCCCTACCAGCACCCACCGAACCCAACACGAGTGGGACCCGGATCATGTCCCCAGTTCACATCCAGGGTGTGGAGGGCGTTTATGGAGAGGCTGGGGGTCTCGGTCAGTTTGACTTCGGGTTTTCACCCCGAGAGTAATGGGCAGGTGGAACGTATTAACCAGGATGTGGGCAGGTTTCTGCGGTCCTATTGCCAGGACCGGCCAGGGGAGTGGGCAAAGTTTTTGCCATGGGCTGAGATGGCGCAGAACTCTCTGCGTCATTCCTCTACTAACCTGTCGCCCTTCCAGGTGGTATTAGGATACCAGCCGGTCCTGGTGCCTTGGCATCAGAGCCAGATAGAAGCTCCTGCAGTGGAGGAATGGGTTCAGCGCTCGAAGGAGACCTGGAGTGCCGTCCAGGAGTGCCTTAAACGAGCTGTAGGACGGCACAAGGAGAGCGCTGACCGCTGCCGCAGTGAGGCCCCCGTGTACAAACCGGGGGACAGAGTCTGGCTCTCGACCCGGAACCTGTCCCTCCGCCTGCCGTGCCGGAAGCTGGGTCTGCGATTTGTGGGGCCGTTCAAAGTCCTGAGGAGAATAAACGAGGTGTGTTATAGGTTACAACTTCCTTCACATTACTGTATTAAAACCTCTTGCATCTAGACGTTCCGCTAGCGGAACGCCTCACCAATATCCAATGGTAGAGCGTGGCGCGAAATACAAAAACCTTAAAAATGCTATAACTTCAATTTCTCAAACATATGACTATTTTACACCATTTGAAAGATAAGACTCTCTTAATCCAACCACATTGTCCGATTTCAAAAAGGCTTTACAGCGAAAGCAAAACATTAGATTATTTCAGGAGAGTACCCAGCCAAAAATAATCACACAGCCATTTTCAAAGCAAGCATATATGTCACAAAAACCCACAACACAGCTAAATGCAGCACTAACCTTTGATGATCTTCATCAGATGACACTCCTAGGACATTATGTTATACAATACATGCATGTTTTGTTCAATCAAGTTCATGTTTATATAAAAAAACAGCTTTTACATTAGCATGTGATGTTCAGAACTAGCATACCCACCAAAAAATTCAGGTGAATTTACTAAATTACTCATCATAAACGTTGACAAAATACATAACAATTATTTTAAGAATTATAGATACAGAACTCCTTTATGCAATCGCTATGTCAGATTTTAAAAAAAAACTTTTCGGCGAAAGCACATTTTGCAATATTCTGAGTACATAGCTCAGGCATCACAGGCTAGCTATTCAGACACCCGCCAACTTCGGTGCTCACTAAACTCAGAATTAGTATTAGAAAAATTGGATTACCTTTGCTGTTCTTTGTCAGAATGCACTCCCAGGACTTCTACTTCAACAACAAATGTTGTTTTGGTCCCAAATAATCCATAGTTATATCCAAATACCTCCGTTTTGTTCGTGCGTTCAGGTCACTATCCAAAGGGTAACGCGCGAGTGCATTTCGTGACAAAAAAATTCAAAATGTTCCTTTACCGTACTTAGAAGCATGTCAAACGCTGTAAAATAGCGATAATATTCCAACTGGACAACGTTGTATTCATTCAAAGAGGGAAAGAAAAAAATGGCGAGGTCTCGTGAACGCACATCTCCAGTCTCTCTGTCACCAGGCAGACCACTGACAAACTGAGCTGCTGTTATCTGCCCAGAGACAGGAGACGCGTCAATCCGGTTTCTGAAGGCTTTAGAGAGCCAATGGAAGCCTTAAAGTGTCACGTAACAGCACAGATACTGTAATTTTGATAGAGATGCAACAGAAGGACTACAAATTGTCACAGGCCACTTCCTGCTTGGAATCTTCTCAGGTTTTTGCCTGCCATTTGAGTTCTGTTATACTCACAGACACCATTCAAACAGTTTTAGAAACTTTAGAGTGTTTTCTATCCAAATCTACTAATAATATGCATATTCTCGTTTCTGGGCAAGAGTAGTAACCAGTTTAAATCGGGTACGTTTTTTATCCGGCCGTGAAAATACTGCCCCCTATCCCAGACAGGTTAACCCCTCGTTTCATGTTTCTCTCCTCAGGCCGGTGGTAGCTGGTCCGCTACAGGACGCTGAGGTGCGGGAGGTCCCTCCGCCTCCCCTGGACATCGGGTGGGCCCCGGCGTACACAGTCCGGTCCATCTTGGACTCCCGACGTTGGGTAGGGGGCCTGCAGTACCTCGTGGACTGGGAGGGGTACGGTCCAGAGGAGAGGTGCTGGGTCCCAGTGGGGGACATTCTGGATCCAGCCCTGTTGCAGAGATTCCACAGCCCCCACCCGGATCGCCCTGCTCCTCGTCCTCCGGGTCGTCGCCGGCGTCGGCGCACTGCGGGAGCTGCGCGTCGGGGGGGGGGGGGTACTGTCACAGAAGGTGGTGCCACTCCCTGGTTGGGCGGCGCTCGGCGGTCGTCGTCGCCGGCCTACTGGCTGCCACCGATCCATGTTTCATGTGTCTGTTGGTTATGTCTGTTTAGTACGCACCTGTTCCGTGTTTGTAATTAGTGGGAGGGCATTTAGTTTGTCTGTTTCTTGTTTGAGATTTGCGCGGGATTGTTTTGTGTTACGTTGAGGTTAATTAAGGGCTGGATGATTCTTCCTATGTGTTTTATTTACACAACATTTTTGATAGGCCATAGGGTTGCCGGGCTGCGCCCTGTGTATTTTTTTTAGTTTGGAGCTGTTCTCCCTTTTGATTGTGGTTTGCACCCTGCCTAGTCGCTGTATTCACTCTGGACATTATTAAATATATATTCTACGGACCTTCCGTCTCCTGTGCCTGACTCACCCGTTTCCTGCTCCTTGAGATGCGTGACAAAAACAGTTTCTACCCCCAAACCGCAAGAACGCTGAACAACAAATCAAATGGCCATCCAGTTATTTGCATTGACACCCCACCCACCACTGCTGCTACTCTCTGTTTAATATCTATGCATAGTCATGTTACCCTTACCTACATGTACAAATTACCTTGACTAACCTGTACCCCAGCACATTGACTCAGTATCGATACCCCCTGTATATAGCCTCATTATTGTTATTTTATTGTGTTACTTTTTTTTTTTTTGACTTTAGTTTATTTTGTAAATATTTTCTTAATTCTATTTCTTGAACCTCATTGTTGGTTAAGGGCTTGTAAGTCAGCATTCCACGGTAAGGTCTAAACCTGTTGTATTCGGAGCATGTGACACATACAATTTGATTTGTATATAGACCAAATAAGAGGATTACACGATTACATCTGTGAACAGAGGATGTAATACAATGTGGCAATGTGCATTAGATTTAAAGATGTATATACATTTTCCTGTGAGTAGCTTTGTGTGTGCACACGTGTAATTATACAGCAAATAGTCCAAAACAGGGTGTAGTGACAGAGATGATGGCTGTCTACAGCATCCATACGGTTTTCACTTGGACTTTGTTATGACAGCCACTGGTCCATGTTTGCATTGGTTATCAGTATCCAACTGTCTGTCATCCTGTCCTCCTACTGTATGTCCATCTGTCAGTACAAGGGTCTTATGTGTCCTCCAAATAATGCCTTGGTTGTGCTACCCTAGTGCAGCCAAGACTGACAGCTCTAAAAAGCAGGGTATGCTGTGTTGTGTCTAACTGTCTGATTGACAGTGACATATGGTAAACTGGATGCTATACAGAAATGATTGTGACTGGGTCCTGCTGGTCGGTACCATCTTTATACTGATTCAACCTTGTTTCCAGTAAGGTAGTATTTTATAACTTCTGTATTCTCAGGCTGAGGGCAACATAAAAGCCATAAAAATCATACAAGCCATGAAAAAAGAAACACAAGACAGTTAAGAAATATATAAATATTAGAACGAGCAATGTCAGTCCAGAATATAAGTCTCTAAGGTGTAGGGTAGAGTACTGGGTGGTAGCCGGCTAGTAACAGTGACTAAGGTTCAGGGCAGGGTACTGGGCAGAAGCTAACTAATGGTGACTATTCAACAGTCTGATGGCCTGGAAATAGAAGCTGTTTTTCAGTCTGTTGGTTCCAGCTTTGATGTACCTGTCTCCACCTTCTAGATGGTAGCAGGGTGAACAGGCTGTGGCTTGGGTGGCTGAGGTCCTTGATCTTCTAGGCCTTTCTGTGACACTGGGTGCTGTAGATGTCCTGAAGGGCAGGCATTGTACTCCCAGCGATGTGTTGAGCTGACCGCACCAGCCTCTTGAGAGCCCTGCGGTTGTGGACGGTGCAGTTGCTATACCAGGCAGTGATAGGACTGTGTGCAGCGCGAATGTGCACCCGGGCCGCCACAGGAGTCACTAGTGCGCAATGGGACAAGGACATCCCTGCCAGAAAAACCCTCCCCTAGCCTGGACAACGCTGGGCCAATTGTGTGCCGCCCCATGTGTCTCCCGGTCATGGCCGGCTGCGGCAGAGCCTGGACTCTAACCCAGAATCTCTAGTGACACAGCTTGGGGAGGCCCACAAAAACACAAACAATGCCAAGGTTGGTATTCCATCCCAAGTGGATAGGACTGCTGACAATGGCAAGAACTCCGCCCGCAAAATGAGAGGAATATTTAAAGCCAAAAGCCACATCCATGGAGGATATTTACATGGGAAAAAGGGCTGGGGCAGCTGTTGTTGTTTTGCTGTAAATGGATCTAAGAGGTAAGAGTACTCCCTAAAGCTCCAGTCATCTGAGTGCTGATTAGAATCTCTTTGACTGGTTTTACATTTTAGTTCATGATTAAAAACTGTCCCATCTCTTACTCCCCTCCATTCTGCTCCTTCTGCCCGTCTCCATCTCTCTCAAACCCTCCTCTCACCGGCTCTACTCTCACTCCCCGCATCCCCCTCCCCCTCTCTCTATTTCTCTATTTCAATTTCTACTAGTTCAAGGTGATCCAGTGAGTAACAGTGTATGAAGTAGCCCGTTGCCATGGCGTCAGATGCCAGCCACATGCTGGAGGCAGCCTTGGAGCAAATGGATGACATTATCGCTGGTACGTTTCCATTTTATTAAGACCTCCTCAAAGGCAACCCGGCTTGCAATTACTGCTCTCTTTAGACTGGTATTTGATATTGTCTTGAAGGTTTCATTGAGATTTAAATAGATGAACTTAGAGCAGGAATGTTACATTGTGTTCAGTTCTTTCTAAGCATAATCTAAAAAATTGTTTACTTTAGATTTTACATGAAATGAGGAAAGGAAAGTTCCTCTTGTGATCTTGAAGTTTGAGATACTGGGATTGAGTTTGTTTCCAACTAGAGCAGATTTACTGGGGGAAACTTGCAGGTTTTGATTAGATGGTCCTTGTCAGTAGGCTACTGTATATCAACCTTTCTGCTAGTCTTTTAAGCTACCTCTCTTCTTCCCACACCTGATCTATTCCATTCATACTCTATCATTTTTATTACATTTACATTTGTCATTTACCAGACACTCTTATCCAGAGCAACTTACAGTCAGTGCATTCAACTAAGGTCCATAAAACCACGTCACAATCATAGAATGTAAAAACGTTCCTCAATAAAGCAGCTGTCAGCAAGATCGGTGCTAGCAAGAAAGACAAATACAACAGTAAGGTTTTATTTATTTTCTCTTCATCCTTGTCTGTAGTTGTCCACCTTGCTCTATAACTTAGCTCACTCTCCATGTTGTTCAGCTCTCCCTGTTTTCTTACAGGGGTGATACATTTCAGTCACCACTGTTTGTCACAACCACAGCAGTATATCTGATGACTCTGTTGTGGTTCCTAATAATAGAGATAGCATAGTGCTAATGACCCCCAGCACACTGCTCTAAGACTGAGAAAACAATGACATCACCCATAGAGATAGTCATACAGGCTAGCATAATGCTAATAATGATCATTCTAGCAATTCCCATAACAGGCAAGCATCTAAGGTGACATGAGATCATGAATATATACATCTGTGCAGACTAGTGCAATATTTAAAAGACCATCAGAGCACAGCACTTTGACCCACTGCCTTTACTCATAGAGACGGTCAATACAACATACAATGTTCTTACAATATCCCTATAGAGAACACTTTCAAAGCTGACAGCATTCAGGCACTGTAGAAGCTAGCCTTGTAGTGGGAGTGTGCCCTCCAGTGGTCTGGCTAGGTAGCAGTTGGATGTTTTCAATTATTTCACACAGTATGTTGATGTATTCAGTGACTCGCTTTGGAAATTCAAACTAACATGAGACATTCATCAGCACATAGTACTTTCACTCAGCAATCCTGACAGCCTGTTTGTGGAGCAGTCACATACAATATATTCAACACCGAACAGTTTATAGTAATCCGATTTCAGAAAATCAAAACAAGTCAAAATGGATTGCTAGACTCTGGGAAAGCTAGCATTAAGGCTCTGATGGCTGTATCACCACTGTGATCTTTGCCCTAACCCTAAGCATAACTCTAACCTAAATTATTTCATTTTATTGGCAGGAGGGTTCTGCGAGGCCTTCTTGAAGTTTGGGGCCCAGAGTTACCCCTCCCAGGGTTCGGACTCTGCCCTCATTCCCGCCCTGACCTCAGCCATTACCCCCGACATCAGGGTGGTGCAGCTGGTAGAGGATCTCAGGGTAGCCCTGGAGGGCCAGGTGGACCAGGAGTCCATGAGGAGACAGGTCCCCATAGACACAGCACAAACCCTGTTAGAGTGGCTGGAAAAGGGAGGGGTGAGTACCTTCAACACAGCCTAAACTCACTTCACACACTAAACTGGCTAGTGTGGTGTATTTTTTTCAGGAAACCTTGTTTCTGGGTTCCATTGTACAATACATGGCTACAATGATCAAATCTGTTCTGCAGTAACGGCAGCTATTGAATCAAGCTTACTTCCACCAGCCAGAAGGGCGGCAGGTAGCCTAGCATTTAAGAGCGTTGGGCCAGTAACTGAAAGGAGGCTTGAGCAAGGTAGATAACCCCCAGCAACTGTTCCCGGGTGCTGGTGTCATGGATGTCAATTAAAGCAGCCCCCCATGCCTCTCTGATTCAGAGGGGTTAGGTTAAATGCAGAAGACACATTTCAGTTAAATGCATTCAGTTGTACAACTGACTAGGTATCCCCCTTTCCCACACAGAGCCTATGATTTCTGAGAACTCTACCTGCAAATAATGCAATGCACTGTAGGAGGCCAGACAGAATTGCTGGGTGAACAACTATAGGTCATGTACAGTATTTATAGGGTACATGAAGGCATAAGGTCTGTTTTGTGGTGGTCTTTATTCAGGGGTGGATGCCCCCTCCCATCCCCTCTCCACCCAGGAGTAGGAGCCAGAGCAGGGGTCTCTCATCTGCCAAAGGTAATGAGATCCAGAGGTAGCTGCTGCTGCTCAGACTGGGAGCAGTTAGTTCCCCTCCTCCATCCCTTCCTCCTCTTTCTTCTCTTTATCCACTCCTTCCTGCTTGCATTTTGATGTTGGTTTTATTTGCACATAAACTTTATCACATACTTACTATGCACATTCAGGGTAAGGAAAGGAACATCTGATACTCTCCCCACCTAACTCCACTTCACTAACTCCACTCCACTCCTCTATCCCCCTCCCTCCCCTTCCTATTCCCCCTTTCATCCTCCTCACCTACCCTCCATCCCTCCCCTCCCGCCTATTTAATCTCCTCTTTCTCTTCCTCCTCCCCCTCCTCTCTGTCTACCTACCTTTCCTGGTTTGTACCACATCTGTGACAAGCATGTATAGCAAAATGCTCCCTCTCTACGGTGCCCCTTTAGAGAGATCACAAAAGTAGCTTCAACGAGGGGTACTTCAGAGAGAGAGAGAAAGAAAGGGGGGGAGAAATACAGACAAAAATAACAAAGTGATAATGTTTGTGTATGAGACGGAGAGGGATGAAAAGAGAGAGAGTCGGAAAGCAAGAGAGAGAGAGAGTGTTTGTGTGTGTGTGCATAAGAGAGAGAGAGAGAGAGAGAGAGAGAGAGAGAGAGAGAGAGAGAGAGAGAGAGAGAGAGGGGAGGAGAAGAAAGAGAGGGAGACTAGCCACTTCTCAGCTTGCCTCTGTCTGGGCTCCAAACCGCACAGCCAGGGTCCGACCCAGACACAGCACACCATAGGGTCCCCACTACAGTCTCTCTGCAGCAAGAGGGAGGGAAGGAGGGGAAGAGGAAGAAGATAGAAAGATTCAGGGAGATTAACAGTAATAAAGTATCTTTCTTTCTGAGCTCTACACTATTAATCTCTCTCTAAGTTACAGTGTAGAGTTTGAGGGAGGAACTAATCAAAGCTACAATGGGCCAAAAGAATGGAGTATAACATAGATTTTTATAAGCATTTTGCCTGGCTGAAAAAGGTAAGAGACATTGAGGTTTCACTTTCATGCATTTTCCCTGCTTACACATCTGTACTGCATCTGTATAGAGGAATCTGGTTATTGTTATTGTACACAGACAGTGAAATTCCTTGCATACTGGAGATGCACATGGAGAAAGACTTGTGTTGTGGAGTTGCTCATTGTAACACAGTTAGAAACTTTGATAGTACAGACTCACCTGTTTTGACCGTAAGCTGGAACGTTGTGCATCATACTGCCCTAAAAAACAAAAAGGCAGTAACTGCTACCATGACCTCTATGTTCTCCAAAACACAATACAATACAATAGAGGCAGGACCCAACTCTCCCTGCATTTATTTACTGAACAGGAATAATATAATATTTTACTTATTTAAGTTAATTTTATTTTTATTTTGTTCTTAAAACAATTACAATACAGACAAACAATGAGCAGTGAGCACATGCAGAGCAACATAGAACAAGCAACACGTAGCATGCAGAACAATAGGAAAAAAAGCAACAAAACAAAAGATATAAAAGCAACAGTGTTTACACACCTCACACGCTAGACAACATGGAAAGCGGCAATACACAGCTGGGGATTATGTTCACAAGTCTGATTGGCCTTTAGCCATGTCTTTGTTTTTTGTGAAGGTGGGATAGCTGGTGCAGTTGTGTGTGTCTGATGGCAGTGTGTTCCAGACATGGAAAGCTCTCACAGAGAAATCAGATTGACTGATTGAGGTGCCTTTCCTTAAGGGAACTATACCCAAAACTCTGCAGGTGATTATGATTGGATGAGCTTCTACATAGCCTTCATACATGGTACGATAACAGGAAAACTTTATTTCCGTATAGTTCAATTAGCTATATGGCTAATCTGTCAATCCACCTGTTGAGGAACTTTTACTGAATTGCAATTAAGAATTTGTAGGCCCCTTCTGAGTCTGTGGCAAAATGGATGTTATCTAGGATAGGAGGAAAACATTTAAACGTGTCACTAAATGGGAACCAGATCTGGTATGGTGAGCTTGTGCACCAGGCTTAACCTGTTTCACTGTCCCTGCAGCCAATCAGCAATCAAGGTCCCAGTGACCAATCACCAATTAGGGGCAGGCAACATGTGTCAGGAGATACTGGGATGCGTGAAAGGTAAACACCAGTCAGGTCAAGAGGTCATAGTACCTGAGGAGAATAGATGAATGGATGGGCAACATGTGTTTTCACTTCAGACTTTGTCCTTCCTCTGGGAGGCACAGGACAGGAAGCACCTGAAATAGACCTGATAGAACTAGACTGGATGTAGTTATGATCAGCCCATTCCTGAATTCTCCTTCACCATCTTGCTGTCATTAGGGAGACGTTTTTAGCTCTTTGCTGGCTGGTCCCATCTGGACCTCGTTGTCATGGATTAACTTGGACACAAAATGGCCTGATAGATGATAATATACAAAGGCTTTTTCTCTCTCTTTTACCAAACTGACTTGCTTATTTGGACTTGTTAACAGGATGTTTATGTTGCGCAAATATTTGTTATTTGCAGCACTTGAAATAACTGAAGAGATAATGCATTTGCATATTCTATTGTTCAAAAGATATGGCTATATGCATCATTTGTCTTCTTTTTCCTATGACTCTTGAAGGAAGTTAAACTCCAGCCACATGCTGTGGATTCTGAATCTTCAACAGTTAGATCTGCAGAGTGTTCTTACATAGTCTATTAAGGGTTTAATGGTATTTCACAATTACTGTAAACCACTTGAGCTGGCTGGCTCACTCTCAAAGTCGCTGTGCCACAAACTTTCCATGGTTGTGGTTTAAAAAAAGTCTGGATTTCTCAGCAATTTCTTCTAATTTGGTTTCATACATGAACGGCTAAGCCATTATTTAGGAAGGCCTGAGGTCTTGCAACCTTGGTCGAGAAGAAAATATTAAATTCTTAGAATAGTAAAATATACATCATCATTTGATGAAAGCTTAAGAAGCATAAACCTCTTACAGAATTCCACACTCATGACCTTCTCACCCCACGGCCACAATAGGTTATATGAAATGTGATACCAATGCTGTGTGTGTGTGTTCTTGTTGTTCTCTCCAGAGTCTGAGCTTTCATTTCAGAGAGCCCTGGTTCAAGGTAGAGCTGACACTGTGGGTAACTCCTCTCACTTCACAGTTGTACTTGTACTGACCACAAATTGACCAGTAACTGACCGCTCCTCTGTAGGTAAACCAGCAGTCCCCTGTGAATGGCGAGACTAACCAAGAACGATTGACACGCTTAGAGGGAGACAAAGAGTCCCTTGTCCTCCAGGTAAGATTACCTTATGTCATAAACAATGTATGCATGTGTATGTTTTGTATTTGCCATAATGCATTTGTGTGTTTGTATGGGAGAGAATTGTGTATTTTTAGCTATCCGTGTCTGTAGGCATGTGTGTTTCGTGGAACATTGGCATATAAAGGAGTTGTAGTAATGTTTATATACCCCTCACCAACAGCAATTATTATTTCAATTCAGCTGAAGTTGATTCCCCCGAGTTGAATATGAGCCTACTGATATACAAGAGGATACATTACACTGCATTGGCCCCCTGGTGCCCTCAATAAAATATAAACAGTAGTAGCTCTATCATGTATCAGTCATAACAGAGGGCGGGAGAGAGAGAGAGAGAGAGAGAGAGAGAGAGAGAGAGGGAGATAGAAAATAGCGAGAGCGAGACAAAGAGACAGAGACAGATGTAGAGAGAGAGATGTAGAGAGTTAGAAGTAGAGAGAGAGAGATGTAGCGAGATAGATGTAGAGAGAGAGATGTAGAGGAGAGAGATGTAGAGAGATAGACGTAGAGAGAGATGTAGAAAGATGGAGAGAGAGAGATGTAGAAAGATGGAGAGAGAGATGTAGAAAGATGGAGAGAGAGAGATGTAGAAAGATGGAGAGAGAGAGATGTAGAAAGATGGAGAGAGAGACGTAGAGAGATGTAGAGAGAGAGACATAGAGAGAGAGAGAGACAGAGAGACAGAGAGAGAGAGAGAGAGAGACAGAGAGAGAGAGAGAGAGACAGAGACAGAGACAGAGACAGAGAGACAGAGAGACAGAGAGAGAGAGAGAGAGAGAGAGAGAGAGAGAGAGAGAGACCTGAGGAAAGAAAAGAGTCCCCTCATCCAGCTGGTCCTGTTGCTGAGTTCACAAAACCGCTCTACTAACACACTGAAGCCTCAGGACCAGAACATCCAATCAATCAGAATAAACCAAATTACAACACAGTCAAATCAAAACTGCATTGCTTATTGGGAAACACAAGCACAATGCAAAATGCAGTGCTATCTGGCCCTTACTGATCAAAACCTTGACAAAGTACAGGCTCAGTGAGCACAGACCAACCTGCACATGTCCTCTAAATCGTTATTGTTCAATTGTTGACAATATTGATTATTATTATCTTAATGTTGTAAATATCCAAAGTAAGCTTTGGCAATATGTACATTGTTACGTCATGCCAATAAAGCACATTGAATTGAATTGAGAGAGAGATGTAGAGAGAGACAGAGAGCGAGAGATAGATAGATAGATGGTTCACTTGCTTTGGCAATGTTAACATATACTTTCAATGCCAATAAAGCTCCTTGAATTGAATTGAGAGAGAGGGAGAGAGAGATGTAGAGAGAGAGAGATGTAGAGAGAGCGATAGAGAGAGATGTAGAGAGAGAGAGAGATGTAGAGATGTCAAGAGAGAGATGTAGAGAGTTGTAGAGAGAGATTTAGTGAGAGATGAATTCTGCATGCAGAATTCTGCAAAAATATCCTCACTGTTCAACGTAGATCAATATAATGCATGCAGAGCAGAATTAGGCCGATACCTGCTAATTATCAAAATCCAGAAAAGAGAGATTACATTTTACAACCACCTAAAAGGAAGCGGTCCCAAACCGGGGGGGGGGGGGGGGGGGGGGGGGGGGGCAGAACTTCTTAAGTTTATGTGTGTGTGTGTGTGTGTGTGTGTGTGTGTGTGTACACTAGTTCTCAGGGATGTTGAGTAAGGGTTTTTCTGTAGTCAGGTCCAGACTTGCTGGCTACAACACACCTCTGTTTGTTGTCAGATGTGATGTCTTGTTGTTGTGTATAGGTCTCATGTACACACTAACATGTTCCTCCGCTAAAATCCATCTGATTGGCTGGTTGAGCCCTGCCTTTTGTAACTGATTGGCTTTATCGGTAGTTTGTTTTCTCAGCAGCTGTATCTATATCATGAGTAGTGCAGAGCCAGCCGGATGAGTTGAACTGAGAAAAACTCATGAACGACAAAGAGTCCTTCATTCAGCTTTGGAAATATTTGTTATCTGGCAGTGTGAAGGGTATATCAATTAAGGAGCTGATAGGTTGTGAAATGGATGGCAGGCAGAGAGAGGTGATTTTAATGACTTTGAGAAAGTGCATGTGGATGTTGGGGTTAGATAACTTCGCAGGTGGAGGGTAGAGCCAGGAAAGGGGGATGAAGGGAGGGAGGGAAGGAGGGAGGGAAGGAAGGAGCAAAGGGAGGGAGGGAGAAAGTGAGTGTGGGAATGAAGCATGAACAGAGGTCAAGGGGGTTGACAACATTGAAAGGAGGTGTCAGAAATTTTGAAGTATTGCTGTCTACTAGTGTGACTGAGTTTCTCCTCCATTCCACACACACAGGTGAGCGTTCTGACAGACCAGGTGGAAGCTCAGGGAGTAAAGATCAGTGATCTGGAAAGTTCTCTGGAGGAACATCAACACAAGCTCAACTCTACAGAAGAGATGCTGCAGCAGGTAAGGACCTCACACTGGTCCTCTTCCATTCATACAAACCTTTGAACTGCAACCTTATTCACAGTCTAAGTATAGACAGGCTTTAGTATGATATCAACTTCCTCGTTTTGTATGGTTATCAGGTTCACTTCCATACAGTTCCTGTTCACTTCCAAACAGTTCCTGTTTCTATTCAAACTGGGTTCTGAAAGTCTGAATCACAGCAGCACAAATATTATGCCTTCTCCCTTAGACTGACATGACATTTGCTTTATGTATGACTAGAATACTTTAAAATAATGCATGTGTGAGTAGGGGACATTTAGATTTAGACACTCTGTCTCCTAGCAGACTGTCTAGACATGCTGAGTCTCATGGTAGACTGCCTCCTAGAGAGCCCAATATCCCCGGAGGAAATTCCTCCCCGGGATTCCAGTGAGCCAGGCTCTAGATCTCTGTGACAACCCAAATATTTAGTGTGGTCTGTTCCCATCCAGGACTGATTCTTGGAGTGCAGCAGCCGTCTGCTCTGGAAGGTTTGGTCATGGTGCTCTGCTCAAGGGCTGGTCTGTCTGGGCAGGTGTGCACAGGACAGAGAGCATAGTTGGTCACACCCGTAACCACCCAGATGAGGTCGGACACATTGCCTCAGGCTGGGAGGGTTGGAAAGAGGGAGTGGAGGGACAGAGAATGAGAGAGAAATGGAAGAGAAGGTGTAAAGGGACAACGAGAGAATGAATGGACAGAGATTAAGAAGCAGTGAGAGAGAGAGAGAGCAGGGATAGAGGGAGTCGAAGGGAGTGCTCTGTCATCAGTAGAGGTGGTGTCCATGTCTTCCACTCCTGTGAGGTGCAGTGGAGTTCAAACTCAGAGCAGACATGGAAACTCAGTCAGAATCAAGGATCCTCTTTACAACTGAGCTAAGATAACTTCATGACAGCAACCTCTTTAGCCTTCATGCATGAAAAGCACTATTGTCAGTCTATACAAACTGATAACTGAGGTAGGACAAACTTAGCATACTAGTAAGTTGTTTTTGCTACAGTATATCATCCTTCCAAGGAGAGGCTTTCAACTGCTCCAAAGTTCCCCCAAATAAATTCTGTATACTATGCAGACTTTGTTAGACTGTCTTCAGATGCCTTCAATGCATTTCATTTGGTAGCCATTGCAAACTTCAATTCTGTTGCAAAAAGTTCATTAAATAGAAGCAAAAGGAATGAAACGTGAGGGACCTACCTGAATTTGTCGAATTGAAACTTTTGTTTTGCTCTGTTTGTTTCCATTTGGTTCTTACACAGTAAACAGTTTTTGTAATGAATACACCCCTGGTTAACTCTGTACAGCATGGTTGTTTTGAAGGGCTGGGTTTGTTTCCATGAGATTTGGTCATTATGAGGCTTTGGACCTGAGCCGCAAATCTCTTACTAGTGACACAGCTCTAATATTTTCCATGTGCACTCTCCCAGAAACCTCTCAGAAAACAAACCCTTTTCGCTTAAAAAAAGCTACATTTTTAAATGCCCATGGTTGGACTGCCTCAGTGCTTCCGATATTTTCCTTGGACCTTTCTAAGGCTGTGTTTACACAGGCAGGCCAATTCTGATATATTTTCACTAATTGGTCTTTTGGTCAATTAGATCAGATCTTTTCACATCAGAGCTTTTTCAGAGCTGCTCTGGTCAAAATACAAAAGAGTGAAAAAAATATCAGAATTGGGCAGCCTCTGAGAATTTGCACCTGCCTGAAATCAACATAATTAGCTGTTGAGAGAAATGGGGACTTTCAAAGGGGACAGTTTTTCTGATGAAGAGGGATAATTAGTGTTTCAAGCAAGGTCCTAATCAGCATGTTTGATTGATAGCAATCCTCATTTAAATAGGAAGGCATGTGCTGACCCTCTACAGTACTTATATTTGTTGTTGTATGGGAACTGTGCAGGGTTCTGTGGGCGCTTTTACGCTCTCCTCTGCATGCTTTGTGCTTATGTGTTTGCCTTTGAGAGGGGCAGTAAAAATAGTGCCCAGAAGCTGTGTATATTTAGCTGTGTGGACTGCGTCTGACAGCAGAGGGTTTGTCTGACTTTGAGAGAATTGAGCAGAGCTAGACGATAGCTTCTTTAGTGTCCAGAGTTGAAGTTCTGTTTGGGCTTGGTGTCTTTGTACCTCTGTCTCTAACGGTCAGTGTGTGTGGTCTCTAACCATTTGCATGATTGGTGTATTAACACGTGTCTCCCCTGGTGGCAGGAGCGCCTTAGCAGGACGTCACTGGAGAGTCAGAAGTTGGATCTGATGGGAGAGGTGTCTTACCTGAAACTGAAGCTAGTGGACATGGAAGAGAAACAGATTCATGGAGTAGAGAGGCAGCACAAAGCAGAGGTAAGGACACACACACACACGGAGGGGTGATGAGTGTAATACTAAGCTTAGGTAAGACTGAGGTGGTCAGAGAGACAGATGCAGTACCTGAGACAGACTAGCATGTCTGTGATTAGAACAACTGACAGGTTATTTGTTTTTAGTCTAATGTTGCGCTTAAACAAGTATAGGGAAGTTGAATTCCGTAAGGACTCTTTCTAAGGGGGTTTAACATCTGTTTAGTGAAGTGAGCTTTATCAGGAAATGATAGGTGTGCATGTAGAAGTCCGGTTCATGTTTTGGGAGACCCAACCATGTGTTCAGCAGCTGACTTTATGACAAACATACTTTTAAAGACAGAGTAAAATGAACTCTACCCTCTTCCTGGACTACCTAGGCATGAAACTTCTCTCCATGGAGTCCTAGCTCTGTGTTTTTAGTTCAACCTGAAATTTGTTTGCTTAAGCCCATATGGTATGTTGGGTTACCTACACCCATCACCACATGATGGTAAGTTCCAACATTTTCCTCAGAACTATTGCAACACATGGCTTGTCAATGAGCCTTTGTGCCTCAGAGCACATCCATACTATGTGAAGCCATGATGGATGACTGGGTAAACCTGAGGGTGAGTAGGCTTTAACTCGGCAACAGGTTTTACGTTTCAGTCTAAAGTCCTGATGTTGTTGAAATCATGACTGGCCTATTGTATGAGCTGCAGAGGAAGGTGTCAAATGAGGCAACCCTACCCCTTTCAAGACCGGGTAGCATAACACTTTAGACAGGAAATTATCCATACCTGTGGTTTGTAATGTAGAGGATATTCAGTAGGTTTAGTAATGTAAGGACATGTGGTGCAATAGTCTTTCTGCTCTGGTCATGTACACACACTGCCTTCCCTATGACAGCTGACTGGAGAGAATGAGACCTCTGCTTTGAACATTCCACTGATGTGCCATATGTGACCATTCAAGCATACAGTATGCGTGTGAATACGCACACACATTGACACTCACTTTGGAGGCCTCCCTGCTCTGGAGCGGAGTCACTAAGCTCATGGTTATACATAGCCGTGGACAGCTCTCCATATCTGTCATATCCTCTATACTGGACACCATGTGATACGTCCACGGTCCAGGCATAGCTCTATGGTTGTTTACACTCTAAGTATGAGAACATGCCTTGCTCTAATGGACTAGACTGTTTCTTTCATGTGGCAGTAGCATACACGTGTGTGTGTGTGAGAGAGAGATATTAGGCACCTTTTGTTCTCACTACAGTAGGCCAAAAGCATATTTACCCCGACAAGACTATTTCACAGGCCCAGAGTGTGCTTAGACCTCACAGAGCTGTGTTTCTCATTGTGGTTCACTCAGACATATAAACCCAAAACAGTGCATGGCTTTAAATATTTCATTTGTTAATTTATAAACTAAATGGGTGTAAAAAAAAAGTGTTAGTATATCGTTGAGGAACACCAGACACAATCCTTCCCTTTTTTCATTCTTCCTCTCATCCTGTGTTTAATAAAATAATAATAATTTTCCTTATTTCCCTCTTCCCTTTGTGTGTCAGAGTGTCGTGAACTTGATTAGTGAGCTGCAGGAGCAGATGTGTAGGTTTCAGCAGGAAATCAATTGCAGGATCCGGGAGAAAACAGGCCAGGCTGATAACAGCCTACAGAAGGCCTGCGACACTGGGTCCACGGATGCCCAAAACCCAGACCATGGGCTCACCTGTGATGGTAGCCCAGAGGAGGTACACGACAGTGGGCTGGAGGAGCCTCCTGACGTGATCACATTCTCAGGCATGGATAATAGCTCCAGTACTGAGGAGCAGTGCTGCTGTGGAAGAGGGAGTGTAGGCAGAGAATGTCTGCATGACCTTTGATCCTAAGCATGTAGTCGTCCATCACTGTGTATGGCATGGCTCTGACACTTAGATCTGTGCTTGCACTAATGAACCCCTCACCACCAAACTTGCACATGCAAAGTTCATGAGACCCAATGCAATCCCATTTAGTGTGTAGATAAGGGGGTTGATCAATGCACAGTACTGCATCATTTTTAAGAGGCATTTCATTGTGGTGTTGTGAGAATAGTTAACAGATAGAACTCATGGACTAATCGACAGTCTCCAGACTATTAAAACAATCCATTATCTGTTGATGTACATTTGTGACAATGACATTTACAAGTTGGATATCCTCTTATCAATGTCCCCAGGTCATACTTCAAGAGCTCAGACTTCTCAAGGAGAAAGTAGACCATCTTGAAGACCAGAAGTCCCAGTATGAGAGGAGACTCAAAGCAACAAAGGTATAACAAACATATGTTAGCCTACCTCCTCTCCTGTTATGTCTAGACTGTACTAGTAGTGCCCAGATTCCTCTGCTAACTGCAGTTTTCCTAAACTCTGTCCAATGTACTTTTCTGCCCAGTTAGATGAGTCATACAGACACGAAAGTCATTCACAAAAGCTTATTTTCTTAACAAATCTGCTGACCATTTTCTTTGTAGAAATAGATTTAAATGGTGGCACAGTCCCTTGGTGGTTTCTCTTGGCGGTTAAACAATACCTTGGTTAACACACCCCATTGCCATACCTCTCTGGCTCACTCTTTCACTCCCCTGCACTCTCCACCCCTCAATTTCACCTTTGCCTGAACTTCTTCATTGAGCTATTTTTTTTTACTTTCACTCGGGACAGACATGAAGACATGAATCTTCTTTTTGGTCATATGTATTTTAACTTTAATCACTGCTAGTCTAACACATTTTTGACTATATTATCAGGCTATATATGGTCATGTTGGTTGTGGTTGCGTTACTATGAACTTCAGTCCCTATATAAACATATAGCCTGCTCTGGAAAGATGAACCAGCCAAATCATGTAAATATCAGCTTTAGATTCCAAGCTTGAGTGTGTATTTATAAGCATTTTGCTGTACCTGCTATAACATCTGCTAAACAGTTTACGCCACCAATAAACATTGATTTGACTTAGTCTCCAACAGTTGTATGAGGATTATGTTATGAATGTGTTGACTTAAACTGTGTCAGTATGTTGTCTTTCTGAGAGCATAAGTGTGTTTTAGCTTATGCATGCTCCTGATCTCTTCCCCCCCCCACATCACACAGGCAGAGCTATCAGACCTCCAGCAGCTCCTGCTCAGTAAGAATGCTGAGATAGACAGCCTGCACACACAGCTCCTGGCCAGACCACTATCCACTGAGACCTCAGAGAGAGGTAAGCACCCAAACAAACGCTTCTTCCAAACTGCATAACTTTAATACAGGGTTGTTCTGTAATGAAGGAGCTGTGTGTCCATTCTTGGTGACTAGTCAACAGGTTTTTGTCAGTCATGGATCAATAACATGCTGCAACAGTGGTAGCAAAAGGTGTGCCTGCATGTGAGTGGTGTCTAACAATGGTTCTCTCTCTCCACATTGCATAATTTCCACTGTTAGAGGATATGTACAGGAGAAGGCTCAACAACAAGCGTAAGCCTTAACACTATTTAACAACTTTAACACATTGCTTTCAACCTCACCATCTTATCCCTTCCCTAAATGCACTCCTTTCAAACTGTCATGCATACCCTGTTGTGGGGCTCCAAGAAAATCAAACCCAGGAATGGACCTTGGCTTCCTCTGTCTGCCAACATTTTAATGAGCTCACATTTCTTCAACTGAGTATATTGATCAGAATTTCCACTGGGAAGGGACTCTTGATCTGTTAATGTCAGCCAACTGGTGTCCAGTACCATAACCTTTATGGCATTGTGCTCTTGCTACTAGGGGTATACTGTAGTTGAGTGATTTAAGTTTCATTTTCAGAAGATGTCTTTTCCATTGCCCATGGCTGCCTGTCAACTTTCTATACTTCATTTCTGCTTTATTGTATGGACCCCTAGCTCATACTGTTGACTTTCCCTGGCTAGATGAGACCTTTTCCATCTGAGAGAAGTTCTGCGCCATCTATTTTACATATCCCTAATATATGCTTAAATGTGGTAGAAAATGAAAGATTGCAAATACATTGTCATATTATAGTACTGCATACATAAGGTACATGATGGCAACTACAGTATGACTCCTTTCTACAGACCAGGAGCTCCAAAGGTTAAAGACGGGGATGGAGACACTGCTGGTTGCCAATGATGAAAAGGTGAGTAGGCGGCTGTCAAAGGTTACTGTAAATGTATGTTTTTCTCTCTTGGTCCAGTAGTGAGATGTAATTTGGCATACATCACAAAATAAAACATTGAACAGTGTGATCCCATTGCTTTGTATATAGTTGAGTACCATTGTATACATTAAGCAGTGTTGGCATACACAGCACAACCATCAGTACTGTTTGGATCGCAGGGGCTGCTGGAAAGCCGATGGTGTATGTATCCACACACCAGTAGCACCACCCACAGGCATTAATAGCACAGTAGGGCTTTTGTACTCTTACAGTTGCACGCACGGGTGGAATCTTTGAACAAATGGGCCTTATGCTCGCTCGCTCTCCCCGCAGCCATCCATTTTAGGCAAAGCCACAATTAATGAGTGCTGAATATGCCAGACCTAATTCTGGAGTTTGGTCTGTTAAGAGAAACTAGACCAGGCCAGGGGCACTGGCACAACTTCAAAACACACACACGCACTCAGTTACCACTATTCTGATTTCCAGCTGTGCCCATGTCACACTCCACACTTCTCAACTCTTATGTTAAAAGCGTATGGAGAAAGCCATTTACAGTACCTTGCTAAAGTATTCAGACCACTTGGATTATTTCACATTTTGTGTTAAAGTGGGATTAAAATGGATCAAACCAAACCTTATTTGCCACATGTGCCGAAAACAAGACTTTACCGTGGAATGCTTACTTACAAGCCCTTAACCAACAGTGCAGATCAAGCAGAAGAAAATATTTACCAAGTAGACTAAAATAAAAAGTAACAGAATAACAATGAGGCTATATAGCAGGCTAGTTGAGGTAATCTGTACAGGTAGGTGGGGGCGAAGTGACTATGCATAGGTAACAAACAAACAGCGAGTAGCATCAGTGTACAAGGGGGAGGGGGGTTCAATGTAAATTGTCCGGTGGCGATATTTATGAATTGTAAAGCGTTCTAATGGCTTGGGGGGTAGAAGCTGTTTAGGAGCCTTTTGGTCCTAGACTTGGCGCTCCGATACCGCTTGCCGTGCGGTAGCAGAGAACAGTCTTTAACTTGGGTAACTGGAGTCTCTGACAATTTTATGGTTTTCCTCTGAGACCGCCTATTTATATAGGTCCTGGATGGCAGGAAGCTTGGCCCCAGTGATGTACTGGCCGTTCGCATTACCCTCTATAGCGCCTTGCCGAGCAGTTGCTATACCAGGCGGTGATGCAACCGGTCAGGATGCTCTCGATGGTGTAGCTGTAGAATCTTTTTGAGGATCTGTGGACCCATGCCAAATCTTTTCAGTCTCCTGAGGGGGAATAAGTGTGATGTGCCCTCTTCACGACTGTCTTGGTATGTTTGGACCATGATAGTTCGTTGGTAATGTGGACACCAAGGAACTTAACTCTCGACCCGCTCCACTACAGCCCCGTTGATGTTAATGGGGGCCTGTTCAGCCCGCCGTTTCCTGTAGTCCATGATCAGCTCCTTAGTCTTGCTCACATTGAGGGAGCGGTTTATGTCCTGGCACCACATTGCCAGTTCTCTGACCAGCTCCCTATAGGCCATCTCATCGTTGTCGGTGATCAGGCCTACCACTGTTGTGTCATCAGCAAACTTAATGATGGTGTTAGAGTTGTGTTTGGCCACACAGTCGTGGGTGAACAGGGAATACAGGAGGGGACTAAGTACACACCCCTGTGGGGCCCAAGTGTTAAGGATCAGCGTGGCAGACGTGTTGTTGCCTGCCTACTCTTACCACCTGGGGGCAACCCGTCAGGGAGTCCAGGATCGAGTTGCAGAGGGAGATGTTAAGTCCCAGAGTCCTTAGCTTAGTGATGGCCTACGTGGACACTATGGTGTTGAATGCTGAGCTGTAGTCAATGAACAGCATTCTCACAAAGGTGTTCCTTTTGTCCACGGGAGAAAGGGCAGTGTGAAGTGCGAATGAGATTGCATACCGCCCCAACAGATGATGCAAATTGGAGTGGGTCTAGGGTGTCCGGGAGGATGCTGTTGATGTGAGCCATGACCAGCCTGTTGTCGTGTCTTTGGGCACCATTAACTGGAGACATGTTTATCAAAATAACTCCCTGTAATTATTATCACGCGATTAAACTGATTAATTGTTTAACTGTAATTAACCTCTCTAGGGTATGCGGGACGAAATCGTCCCACCTACGTAACAGCCAGTGGAATCCTGTGGCGCGTTATTCAAATGCCTTAGAAATGCTATTACTTCAATTTCTCAAACATATGACTATTTTACACCATTTTAAAGACAAGACTCTCGTTAATCTAACCACACTGTCCGATTTCAAAAGGTTTAACAACGAAAGCAAAACATTAGATTGTCAGCAGAGTACCCAGCCAGAAATAATCAGACACCCATTTTTCAAGCTAGCATATAATGTCACAAAAACCCAGAAGACCGCTAAATGCAGCACTAACCTTTGATCTTCATCAGATGACAATCCTAGGACATTATGTTATACAATACATGCATGTTTTGTTCAATCAAGTTCATATTTATATCAAAAACCAGCTTTTTACATTAGCATGTGACGTTCAGAACTAGCATACCCACCGCAAACTTCCGGTGAATTTACTAAGTTACTCACGATAAACGTTCACAAAAAAACATAACAATTATTTTAAGAATTATAGATACAGAGCCCCTTATGCACTCGCTATGTCCGATTTTAAAATAGCTTTTCGGTGAAAGCACATTTTGCAATATTCTGAGTAGATGGGCTAGCTATTTA
The DNA here is from genome assembly GCF_901001165.1 of Salmo trutta. NCBI lineage: Eukaryota > Metazoa > Chordata > Actinopteri > Salmoniformes > Salmonidae > Salmo > Salmo trutta. The sequence continues at coordinate 22,715,410 of NC_042985.1, forward strand.
GACACCCACCAAGTTTAGCCCTCACCAAAGTCAGATTTACTATAAGAAAAATGTTATTACCTTTGCTGTTCTTCGTCAGAATGCACTCCCAGGACTTCTACTTCAATAACAAATGTTGGTTTGGTTCAAAATAATCCATAGTTATGTTCAAATATCCTCTGTTTTGTTCGTGCGTTCAAGACACTATCCGAAAGGTAAATAAGGGTGACGCGCCCGACGCGTTTCGTGACAAAAAAAATCTAAATATTCCATTACCGTACTTCGAAGCATGTCAACCGCTGTTTAAAATAAATTGCATAAAAATTGTTCTCGTAAAAAAGCGACAATATTCCGACCGGGAGTCGTTGTTTTAGTTCAAAGACAGAGAAAATAAAAACATGGGGTCGTGCACACGCCTCAGTCTCATTGTACTCTGATCGACCACCATCCAAATGCGCTAATGTTTTTCAGCCAGGGCCTGCAAAGACATCATTCAGCTTTTTCCCGGGTTCTGAGAGCCTATGGGAGCCGTAGGAAGTGTCACGTTACAGCAAAGATCCTCCATTTTCAATAAAGAGTCAAGAAGCCCAAGAAATTGTCAGACAGGCCACTTCCTGTAAGGAATCTTCTCAGGTTTTTGCCTGCCATATGAGTTCTGTTATACTCAGACACCATTCAAACAGTTTTAGAAACTTTAGGGTGTTTTCTATCCAAAGCCAATAATTATATGCATATTCTACTTTCTGGGCAGTAGTAATGACCAGATTAAATCGGGTACGTTTTTTTATCCGGCCGTGTAAATACTGCCCCCTATCCCTAACAGGCTAACATGTTTCGACTCGGGGAGCTGACCACTTATACAACAAAGTTTTACTTATTACATTTAGTGTTTTGTGTAGATTTACAATGTGGGATTAAAATGTATCACAAAATGTGAAGAAATACTTTTGCAAGGTACTGTATGGATTAATCTCCCTGTTACAGGACCGGCGTATTGAGGAGCTCACACTGCTCTTAGTCCAGTACAGACAGTTCAGAGACGTTGTGACCCCAAGACAAGGTAACAATCTCCCCAACCATACATTGTACTACTCTAGTTATTGATTGATTGTTTTAATGAAAAGCCACCAAGGGTAAAACATTCCTTACATTCAAATGTATAATGAACTAGAGAAAGCAGAACACTTCCATTACTCATGATGGTATGAAGCAATGACACTCTTTCTTTGATAGCTCCACCCACTATCCTCTCAATATCCAATGAGAGTACTCCATCGAACAGCAGTGAGGAACGGGAGCATGGAGTGGTGATGAGGACAGTTCCTCCCAGTGCACTCCCTGAGAACAAAAAGACTGAGGTGGGTCAGAGGAAGGGGAATGTTCAGATAGGGGGGAAAAAAATTGTTCTCTCAGCCCCAAGCATACACTGACAATTGCTCCAGTCTTCAGTATCAGCATAATATGAAGGTAGAACGTGCCTTTTGGATTAAAACATGTTTGATCCTGCCCAATATGGATCAGAAGCCTCATTTCCACCAGTCTTCTGACTGTTGAACTAGTTTACGGCGCTACCGTCATATTCCTCATCTGTCTCTCCTCTGGTCCAGATGTCCTTCAGCAGTTCGTCCCCCCAGCTCGTGTCCCACCTGCCAGCCCAGAAGGAGAGAGAACTCTGGTGAGACTGGGAGTGGAACACCTTTTATGGGACTTCTTTAAGAGATCTATGGGGTTGCACTAATCAATATACTTATGTGTGAATTGAATGATCAGATAATGTATTTTTATCAGGACACATCCCCGACTTTTATCAAGCAGTATGGACAACCTACAGAATGGATCTTCATTGACGGTAGTAGGGACATTTTCACTTGACACCATTTACTGCCCAGAGTGAGAGAATCTGACTAGAAAGGGCATTACACTTTTCTCCCCAATCTGTATCACAGCACTAACTTCTTGTCATCTAATGACTGTTCTTCACCTTTCCTACCTCTAGCATGTAGTGGTGATTCCTGTAGAGGCTGAAGTGTCTGAGGTATTTTTACTGTGAACAAAACTCTTCACTTTCATATCTAACCATTACTGTTCTCTTGCGTTTGGGTCACACTTCTGACCACATGATTGTTTTGTGTCTTGTCAATCAGAATTTTATAGAAAATAAATTAATTAATTAAAAGTAAAATAAAACATGTTCTATTGTTCTAATTGTTTCATTTGTCTGTTTGTTCTCCAGAATGGGCCTGTAGATAACCGGTGCCAGACCCTGCCGGTGAAGGGCTCCCTCCCAGAGCATAATGGAGAGGGAGAGTGCAGTGAGACACAGAGCCAGATGTCTCCAGAGGCGAGTGAAGACGGAGACTCAAGTAAGCCTAAAGAAGCATTAACCTCTCTAGGGGAGGTGGGGACGAAATCGTCCCACACTATTCAACAGCCAGTGACAAATCAGAGCGGCAAATTTAAAACCACAAAATGTCATAATTCAAAGTTCTCAAACATAGGAATATTTTACACCATTTTATAGATACACTTCTCCTGAATCGAACCACATTGTCCAATTTCCAAAAGCCTTCACAGGGAAAGCAAAACATTAAATTATGTCAGGAGAGTACATAGACACAAAAAACCACACAGCCATTTCCAAGCAACTAGCATGCATCACAAATACCCAAAACACAGCTAAATGCAGCACTAACCTTTGATCTTCATCAGATGACACTCCTAGGACATTATGTTATACAATACATGCATGTTTTGTTCAATCAAGTTCATATTTATATCAAAAAACAGCTTTTTACATTAGCATGTGATGTTCAGAACTAACATACCCACCGAAAACTTCCGGTGAATTTACTAAATTACTCACGATAAACGTTGACAAAATACATAACAATTATTTTAAGAATTATAGATACAGAACTCCTTTATGCAATCGCTATGTCCGATTTTAAAATAGCTTTCGGCGAAAGCACATTTTGCAATATTCTTAGTACATAGCTCGGCCATCACGGCTAGCTAATTTGACACCCACCAAGTTTGGGACAACCTAAACTCAGAATTACTATTAGAAAAATTGGATTACCTTTGCTGTTCTTCGTCAGAATGCACTCCCAGGACTTCTACTTCAACAACAAATGTTGTTTTGGTTCCAAATAATCCATAGTTATATCCAAATACTGCCATTTTGTTCATGCGTTCAGGTCACTATCCGAAGGGTAACGCGCGAGCGCATTTCGTGACAAAATATTCCATTACTGTACTTAGAAGCATGTCAAATGCTGTTTAAAATCCATTTTTATGCTACTTTTCTCGTAAAATAGCGATAATATTCCAACCGGGCAACGTTGTATTCATTCAAAGACTGAAAGAAAAAAATTGAGAAGTCTCGAACGCGCATCCCCAGGCTGACCACTTACAAACTCTGCTGCTGTACTTTGCCCAGAGACAGCAGACACCCCATTCCACTTTCTGGTGGCTTTAGAGAGCAAATGGAAGCCTTAGGAAGTGTCACGTTACAGCACAGATGCTGTAATGTCGATAGAGATGCAACAGAAGGACAACAAATTGTCAGACAGGGCACTTCCTGCATGGAGTCTTCTCAGATTTTGGCCTGCCATATGAGTTATGTTATACTCACAGACACCATTCAAAAAGTTTTAGAAACGTTAGTGTTTTCTATCCAAATCTACTAATTGTATGCATATTCTAGTTTCTGGGCAGGAGTAGTAACCAGATTAAATCGGGTACGTTTTTTATCCGGCCGTGAAAATACTATACCACAACAGGTTAACCCCCCCCACCACACACACACACTGTATATTAGTGCTTCAGACACCTTCACCTCAGAATATACTGTAGGTTTCACTGTATCTTATGTTGCATGATGGACAGACCTGTTCTGAGAAACCATATGCTTAGTTCTGGCCCCTTCTACACCACAGAGCACAAAGCCCCAGATAGCTGATCAGACCAAGACCTGGTCCTCCCTTTTGAGACAGGGCAAATACACAGGTCTCTGATCAGTGGCTAGTGGCACTGTGATCAAAGCTAATAGCGGCGAGGCCCCAGCTGGAGCAAAGGTTTTCAGGGATATTCCTTCATGTTAATGCTTTTCAATGCGTGCGTGTGCATCTATCAGTTACACATGTCTGTACATGCACAAGTAGGTCACATGGGGGAGAGAAGTTGTGCCGTGAGATGTTGCTTTATAAAAAAAAAAAAAATGTTAAACAAAGTTTGCTGTACTTTTCCTTTAATTTATTCTGGACCTGGGGACTGGGAAAATGTCAGTTGGGGTAAATGTGTTTGTCAGTGCTCTGTGTAAGATGACAGCATACAATTTTTGAATTTCCAATACATACATGTTTCTTATTTCAGGGATATGAACACGTAGGTTGTCCATGGCACTAGCTATGAGTTAATTTACATGTTTGTGCTAGTTCTCTTCACAGGCTATTGGCAATAAACATAATTCAGTCATTAAGATTCAAGTCTTCTTGAAGGTTCACCGCCTGTATGAAACTTTTTTTCACCAAGATAACATCAGCTACTTGTATTGTTGTCCTGGAAAGAAATACATTTTTTGAACCAGTTGATTGTTTTTATTCTTGCATTGCACATTTTCAAATGAAAGCTTAACCAGAACCTTCGCCCAGATGTAAACTTCCAATTTTAAATGTTTCAATGATAGATACACAACTAGAAAATAAAGATCTTCCCCCCCTTACAGGAAAGACAAAGAAAATGGACGACACCTCATCCTCTGACCTTTCACCCCAGTCTTCAGGGGCGGAGTCAGGTCAACGGACTATTGGCTCACCAGAACACTTGAAGAACAATAACAGTATCAGAAAGCTTTGGGGAAAGTGAGTGGTGTATATCTTTTTTTAATAAAAATATATACACAGTAAATTGAGCATATACCTCACCTAAAATGGCAAGCTTAGGGATGTGAATGACACCCAAGTCTTGAATATTATGGACAGTATGTTTATGAAATCAAATACGGTCCTCTCCTCCAGGATCAGGCGGACCCAGTCAGGGGGTCTGCAGGGGGAGGACCTGGAACCAAACCACTTTAGGAGAGGGGGGCTGCGTGCCACAGCGGGGCCAAGACTGACCCGGACCCCTGAGTCTGGCAGCACTGTTCGGTAAGACTGGATTTTGGGGGATAACTCCTTGACACCACCTAATTCCCCAATAGATTATTGGCATGAATTAACAATGTAGTAACATTTCTACTAACATTATCCCCTACCCTAACACTTATTCTAAACCTAACCGTAACCTTAGCAAACAGTTGCTTATCAACAGATGGCTTGTTGATACTATGACCATCTATACAAATAGTGTGCCCAATATGTGACCAACTGCCTCGATTTGGTCTTATGTATAAAAATTGGAAATAGTTTTTTACATTAAATAAAAATTGCATAACTGGTGCCTTTTAAACACCAATAATCCCATGCATTTATTATATAGAAATCTAGAAAATCAGGGAATTAAAAGCAACTTTCTAAACAATGATTTTGCTTAGTTTCTAGCTTGTTAGGTGTAAACGGTACAGTGAAATGGTTACTTGCATAGTGGCGTCTTTTGTTTAGACGTAGCTAGCTAAACAATGAACCATAATCCCAACTCATAACATTACTATCCTGCATGAAGGGGAGGTAGCTAAAGCTAACAAATTAGCTAAGTTCAATGTTAGCTAGTCTATAACTAGCAATGTAAATGGCTCTGAAATATGAAAACATTACTACACAGATCATACACACCATGTTAGCTAGCCAGCCAGCTAATGTTAGCTAGCTAACGGTACCCTTTAACGTGCAATGAAAATGACGTTCTAACAAAATTAGAAATGTAATGTTATAATATCTGAAAATGTAGCTTGCTAGACTCTCTTACCCGTATACATGGATGAATGCTTCTCCCTCTTTCTCAGAAATGCCATGGTTGCCCTTAGTTTGAAAATGTAATCCAGACAGGTGTTTTATTCAACAGCCTTCCGTGTTATTTTTTTTGACTCCCTCTGTATTTGCAATCAAATGCCATCTCCTTCGCTATCATACTCTGCTTCCACCAGGCATTCTACTGATTTCAAAACTCGGTCCTCCAGAAAGTGGAGAGCCTTAGCAACACTTGTGCAGTTTTTTTTGTGATATCTTTCAAAAAATCCACTTTAGAAAGGATTACCTACACATATTTAGCAGCTTATGTTATAGACAGGAGTGCTACATGGCAGAACAATCTGAAATCATCTCTCAGCATGTCCAGCCCAACCATTCTCTCAGCCAATCATGGCTAACGGTAGGTAGCTTGGCGGGTAGGAGCGTTGGGCCAGTAACCAAAAGGTTGCTGGATTGAATCCCGAGCTGACAAGGTCAAAATTCCGACGCGCCGAAGACATGGATGTCGATTTAAGGCAGCCCTCGGCACCTCTCTGATTCAAAGAGTTGGTTATATGTGGAAGACACATTTCAGTTGAGTGCATTCAGTTGTACAACTGACTAGTTATCCCCCTTTCCCTTTACTGTCTTTTTCCATAGTTAAACCAACTAGGCTCGTAATTTAACCAAAAACATTTTTTACTTACAGACGGCATACAAGTTTTTTTTTAAGGCACATGAAAGTTCACATGTTCCAGAAGGCATTTCTGCTAAAAAATGCTTTTTGATAAGAAAATATATAAATTACATTGAAATGCCTCTCCTGTGAAGTAGTGATGTGCGAGATACACCTAGTTTCCTGAAATGAGTCACATATGTTTGCTACTGCACCTGTTTCAATATAGGGCATACTGTTCACGTTGTATAGATGTTGAATAGGCCATATACAATATATGTAGACAGAACCTTGTTTTGCATGTATCAGTATTCCCTTTCTCTTTATCAGGGATATGAACACTCCATTCAGCCAGTGGACCAGAGAGCAGGTGTGTGGTTGGCTGGAGGACTATGGTCTGGGCCAGTACGTCAACCTGACCCGGCAGTGGGTCGACAACGGACAGACGCTCCTGTCCGCAAGGCCACAGGACTTTGAGAAGGTCATTGAGGGAGAGCGAGTTGCTACTCTGAACTTAAAAACGTACAAAATGGTTGCTTGTATGGTGTCTATATTAGGACAGCCTCAGGGTCACAAGTAGGTTGTCAGTCACTCAGAACTTTTCAATCTCAGCAGGATTCCATATGGACACTGCGTTGTCATAATACTATCTGGAGAACATGTAACACTGCAGGAATCAGGATCATGTTGTTCTGAACATATAAACAGAGTCATTGATTGGTTTTGGGAAACCACAGTGAAACCTTGCATGTTTTTGGGAACTTTATTGTAATGTAAATCTGTGTCCACAGGAAATGGGTCTCAAACACCCGCTACACAGGAAGAAATTACAGCTGGCTCTAAGGGGGTTCAGTACTAAAGCCATGGAAAAGTCCTCTGAACTGGACCACATCTGGGTTACACGTACGTCTACAACTTAAACTGTACTATTCAAATCTACTATATTCAGACATTGCCAGAAGTGTGGTATTTGAGGTGCACAATTCCTTGTTTAAAAGGAAGTTAAAATGGTTAACTCTGATTGGTCACATGCAGGATGGTTGGATGACATAGGCCTTCCTCAGTACAAGGACCAGTTCCACGAGGGGCGAGTAGATGGCAGGATGCTCCAGTATCTCACCGTGGTAAGGCCAAACAATTGAGATGTCTTTTTAAGTGAATCGTACAAAAAATGTTGAGTGTAAATGCTCTCATTTGATATCACCATTTAATATAAAAGGGTTCCCATACAGTGAATACGCCCTAGCTTTCCTACTGAACTACAGTATCTAAACTGTTTCCCAGAATGACCTGCTTTTCCTGAAGGTGACCAGTCAGCTTCATCACCTCAGTATAAAGTGTGCTATCCACGTCCTCCACGTCAACAAGTTCAACCCCCACTGCCTCCGACGAAGGCCTGGGGAGGAGGTGAGAGGGTGGGGACCCTGAGGTGGGGGGAGGAGGGAAATGAGTGACTGAGGGGGAAAGATGGATGAGAGAAAGTTAGAATGATGGATGAGAAATTAGGTAAGATTTGTTTAACAATAATATTTTACTGCTCAGTGGAGGAACTCTCATTTCGCTCTCTCCCTGGTCAGAGGAACCCCTCTCCCTCAGAGGTGATCCAATGGTCCAACCACCGTGTGATGGAGTGGCTTCGGGCGGTGGACCTGGCTGAGTATGCACCCAACCTACGGGGCAGTGGGGTCCATGGAGGTCTAATTGTGAGTGGACTGCACCTCAGAACCATGCATGCGTCCCAAACCTTTCTGAAGTGTGCAGCTGCACACCCCCCGTCATCTGCAGGAACACACTTTGGAAGAAGACAGGAGAATCGGGATGCAGCACTTAAATGGTTGTGTTCCTACTTGAGTGAGCTCCAGCCCTGTCCTCTACCCCTGTACTTTAGATTCTGGAGCTGCGGTTCAGCTCTGAGACCCTGGCCATGCTGCTGAACATCCCCCCTCAGAAGACCCTGCTCCGCCGCCACCTGGCCACCGCCTTCACCGCCCTGGTGGGGACGCAGGCCACTCGGGAGAAATGGGAGTATGCCAACGCCACCGGCCATGCACCCCTCACTACCGCCGCAAAAGTCCGGGTACGACTGCTGTGTATCCATGGAAGTGGGCCTGTGATTACCCTATAATGTGCTGTGAATACTGTGTACATGTAATGACATCTGCCTAATTTTCTTGTATTGAGTTTGAAATTTAACTACTGTGGATTATTTTTAAACGTACAGAGAACCCTAGCTTAAGCTCTTGTCTTCCTGTATTATTTCAGCCCAAGAAGCTTGGTTTCACCCACTTCAGTCACCTGAGGAAGAGGAGGCCGGATGACTTGGCGGACTACATCTGCCCAATAGACAGTGTGAGCCTTTCAGCCATGAATGGGGTTTCCCACCAGCCGTACGTAGGTGTCCGAGGCCTTAGCCCCATCCTGGACAGAGAGCCAGAGAGGCGGGAGCAGGTGGGACCCAAAAGCTGACACTGACTCTCCCCTCAGCCAATGACTGCAAATCTTATGGCTTTTAACCCTGCCCCACATGCCTATGTAAACACGCCCCCGCTCTCCCTGAATCAAGATGCTGATTTTGTTATTCGGGGGAAATTCTAACGCATTGATTTTATCACCAAATGGTTATTTGCTGGACAAGCTACAGTGTGTGTGCATATAATGATGTGGGTATTAGCTGGACATCCTGTTTGATAATTAGCTGGATTTACTTATTTACTGGATATGCTTATCAAGTAATTGACCTGGATATGTTGAAATCATGACTGACCTGACCGGCTAAATGAGGATTCATAATGTTACGGTTGTATAATGGTTCCCTTTGAAAGCCGCTCTCTGCATTCCTGGAAAAATTAGATGGATTCAACTTTCCTATCTTCTGCCATTGCTTCAGAACATGACCCCTATGTGTTACTGACCATTGTAGCCTTCCTCCTTACCTTGCTGGATTTACTGTAGCTTAGCTATCAACGGCCTTGAGTTATGGTACAATGTACCAAAATTAATACCAATTATATAAGCTTGTTTTGATTTATTTTGTGTTATATTTTAATAACTGGTAAAAATACAAGGTGCTCTTATGATAATTCAGGTTTGCACACAATACCCAACTCAGCCTATAATTATGTTTTGAAAATAAAATAAATTTGCAGGTGCTTGCTTTTTGTATGCGTGTTTGATAGTTTAGTTCATTTTCATTGTAGTCCTAAATGCATTATTTTTAGGGGTACTGGCCAAACTAAGCAATGTTGACTCTTTGAAGCAAAGTGCTCTTGCTGACTCCACTAACACACATCATGGATTATAGACAATGACAATGCTACAGCGGCTTCAAATAATTATTCCATCAATGCACACCTGAATTTACAGCATTGCTACATCTATACTATCATGTGACTGGTAAGCCATGAGTGCTAAAGTTTTCAGATTGCTGATTAATGTTCCATCAGGCATCCACTGAGGACAGATCTGTTTCCAGCTCAGACTCTGAGGACAACCTGGTGAGTTTCAGCATTGTTTTTCAGAGAACTGAAGATAAATAAGTTATCATACAGTATGTAATTTTCCCTCATGGTGTTTGTGATGCTGTGGCTCAAGTTACAATGCTACAGTAGGTGGAGTATAATTCAGTATGTTGGACTACTGTTACGTACCATGCTCCTTTCTCCATATTGTTGCAACATTATGGTCTTTAATGATGGACCTGAGGACACACTGAAGTCATGCTTTAACACCTGTATAGTCTACATATGTGTTATTCCAGTGTAAAGAGACAAAGCTGTGAACAGATTCTACTTTGGAACTTGTGAGAAGCAAAAACCAAACCAGCAGAAAGCCCTCTGTGTACTCACCCTCGTGAAGATCAGAGGATGGCTCTCTGAATGATATTTTTAGGTCAAAACCCCACACCATTTATTCAGCTATGATAGAGGGAAATCAGTGGCTGTAAAAATATATATACAGTGTATCAATGCAGCAACTTTGATCAAAAATGTTATTACGTTAATGATGAAATTGAGTGACTTCCTTCATATGTCATAAATAAATACAAAACGGCCGACGTATCCAACAGTCGGATTGGAAGAACAAAACATGAATGACCATTTCACACTAGAGTACCAACATCTTGAAAAGTACAAACAGGATGACAGTATGTTATCTTTATTGGGAAAGAAGTACAAAAAATAAATAGAAAAACATTCAACAGCGCAATCTACACTAGGACTTTTCTTGCACTTCATAATTAGCAGTTGGAATGTCACATGATTTACTGAACTTCAGACAATCACTTCACTCCTCTACTTGTCCACGACTGATTTTGTAGACATGGCAGCAAAAGTTATTCTACGTCTGTTCAATGTGAGCAATTATATCCCTGTCAAAGAATAGTTCATGACTGTCTGAAACAAGAAAAGAGGAGGAAAAAAAGTAAGTCCTGTGATCCATATGACTGGTCTAGCACTGCCCTCTACTGGTTTAAAAAGACAAGGACATGTACAAGACATATAATATACATTGTCTATATCAAGTGTTTGACCTCGTTTCCTGGTTAGTACCTACATAACTCAAAGACCTATGCAGTTCTGTGTAGATGCATAGTGCCATGTGTTCTATTTGCTGTCTAGTTTACTAGTGCGGCACCAATCGTCAACCTAATTCATTACCACTTCTGTGTAAGTGGATATGGAGAGAAAGACCTAGAATGCATGTTGTGGATTAATTACTGTGTCTATGGTACATTTTCTTTCTCCTCTCTTGCAGCAGTTTACATCAGTTTTATTGACCATCAAGGATGTATTAAAGCATCTCAAAATAAAATGCCTCACATTTCCAGTTTACATGAACCAGAATATTGTTGAAGGCACAGAACCAGACTAGGGTTATAGAGGACTCATCTTTGTATCTGTGCCATAATAGCATCTGTGACAGCATTCCTGATAGAATAGAATCTTCACAATGCTTAGGTTGTACGAGTGTACATCCTGGCAACTTTAAGAAAAAAATCCTTTGGCCTAGATTCAAGTCAGTATTCGTCGTCCATCCATGTCTGAGGATGTCGGGAGATGACGTGGAAACCGGCCATTAGGGGCAACAGTGAGCGCTGTTACCTTCAAGTATGTTTCAGTTTTGCAGTGTTGTTGATGCTGATGGTGGATGGGTGTAAGCATCTGCCTCTGATTTCAAAAGATGCATGTTCAAATCCAGCAATAGAAAGTTGTTTTTGAGATTTTTGTTTTAAGCCTATCCCAAACATTAACCCTTAACTTAACCATTCGGCGTTAATGCCTGAACTTAGAAATCGTTATTTAGTTTAATGATTTTTATCATCCTAACTGAGGTGTAGGTCACATCTCACTTTCCAGAGTTCAAATTTGTGAACAAAGGAATTCTGTTAATGTGACTCCGTGCAGCCAATGACAATGTCTGCTTTTGGTATAATGCTGGGAGCCACTTGTGGATTTTATAGCTCTAAAGCAGTTCCACCTCTGACATGTGCGCAGGGGTGCAACTTTGGTTTTAAAAGCGGGGGGGACGTTTATAATTTTTTTAAATTATCCAGTCAGATAAACACTCCAAACAGCCTACCCGACGCTCGGAGGCGTCCGCATGGTCCTGAAGCACACCGTTGCCTCATTTTGTATCACATTCCAATGATAAAACTAAGTTGGGACAAAAATGCAATTTCAGGATGTGGGGGGGACATTAGTGCGGCCACTTTAGAATCTGGTCAGTATAATAGATAATCTGTGACTACATTAAAATGGTGGAAGCCCTCAATGGCGCTATGCATGCCTTTTGACCACTAGAGGCATCTATCATTCTCTATGGCTGCAACCTTTTCAACGTCTCTAGCCCCGTTCATACCTGGTGCTAACATGCATTATTTGTCCTGATTGTTTCCTCATCCTGATTGTGCCCACATTTGTAGACCGGTGTAGACCACATGGAGGTTGTCAGGCATGCATTGTGTCTGTATATCTCACAAGTGTAGAAGGAACTGGACAGTCAAACCATTAAAATAATCATTAGCCCACCCTCTAAAAATCTGGTCACAATGTGGACACAGTAGACGGATAAGAGACACATTTTAATGCCAAGTGTAGAAGTGACAAATCTTGATCAGATAGTGATTGGTTCATCTTGAGCGGATGACCATAACCACATGTTAGTGCAAAGGATTCTGTTTCAGTGGTTGTCCTAATGTCCTGCAGTTTGCCGGTGAGGACAGTGGTCATGTCCCCTCTGGAGCCATCTCCTCCTGAAGCCACCTCCCATCTAGAGCCCTCTGCTCCTGCAGTCTACAGCCACCTCCCCTCTGGAGCATTCCCTTCCTGCATTCTACAGAAACCTCCCCTCTGGAGCCATCTCCACCTGAAGCCACCTCCCAGCTAGAGCCCTCTGCTCCTGCAGTCTACAGCCACCTCCCCTCTAGAGCATTCTCTTCCTGCATTCTACAGAAACCTCCCCTTTGGAGCCATCTCCTCCTGCAGTCACCACACCTCTGGAGCCCTCTCCTCCTGAAGCCACCTCCCTTATGGAGACCTCTCCCCCTGCAGTCATCTCCCCCCTTGAGCCCTCTCCTTCTGAAACCATCTCCCGTCTGGAACTCACCCCTCCTACAGTCACATTCCCTTTGGAGCCGTCACCAACAGTCACCTCCCATCTGGAGCCTTCTCCTCCTGCAGCCACCTCCCCTCTGGAGCCCTCTCCTTTAGCAGAACAGCCTCAACTAGACCAAACAATAATTAGTGAATCTTTTACCTCTGCATATCATTAGTTCCCTAACGAAGGACATCCAGATCAATGATTGGAAATGACAAGATCATAAATAAATTAGTCCCACCGATAGTGTGCCACACTAATCAATGGCCCATGTTAAATGCTTATTAGAGGAAGAAAGGAGGGACGAAGTGGGTGTGGAGGATGGGTTGAGGGGACAGGGATGAGGCTGAGGCTGCAGGGGAGATGGGGTGTATATATAAAGATATTGGTCTGTGGATTAAACTGTAGGAGGTTGTCTGTATGTGATTGGCCTCATGCATGTGGTAGTTTCAGAAAAGTTTGGCCAGGGCGTTAATGTAAATATCATGTTGGACCTTGAAGATTGGACTGATGTTCCACACCAGCAGGTGTCAGTGTTGTCTGTAGAATAAAGGAGGTTGCCGTGACAAAGCCTACTAACACCACTTATAACACTGAGTTATGTCGTTGATTGCGTCTTTTTCTACAATTATGGAATGTGCTGTCAGGCCATTATAATCTCTCAAATGCCATTCACAACTAAGAGAATTCATCAAATAATTTTGACTGAAAGTACCCATTGTCATCTAACAAAGGTTGGACCTTTCTGGAAGTAAAGACTTTATAGTCGATTTACAGAATGATAATGAGAACTCTTGTCTTTCAATGTTCCTTTCCCCACATACTTTATAATGGTAGTTCCCAGTCCTGCTGGTGTTAGTCAGGGCGTCAGCGGGGTCATGGTAATACTACCTCTGTTATAACCCCTCATCTCAATGTAACACATTTGTCAGGAGATACGTGATGACAACACCCCCCAAATGTCTCTCTGACGTGCAGGAGGTGAACGGGAGTGTGACGCCAACACAGAGGACATGATTGGATGTCACGGCAACGGTCAAGCACGAAGGCTCATCTTGCGTGGTCCGATGGACACTTATTTAACGGGACGTCACAGTCAGGATGGCCATTGGCCAGAAGACAGATGCCCTAATGGGATCAGACACAGTTTTTCAACTCAACCGCCCGAATATGGTGGGGACAAAAGAGCATTCTGTGTGGAAACAACCTTAAAGCTTGGTGGGTATGCCTTTGAACAGCCCTGTAAGTGTTAGCAGTAAGTAGAAAGACCTTTCCTCTCCTCCTTTTTGCCCTGTTTCCCTCCTGTAATGTTTGCGTGTATGTGTGTGTGTGTGTGTGTGTGTGTGTGTGTGTGCGTGTAGAGGGAAGGCCTTGTTTATAATGGTGCGTCTTAGCTAATTTCGGTAATGTGATCCAGCTCCCATTGGCTGACAGTTTAATGACTATTATTTGTGTCACCCTCTCTCATAAAGCATTGGCTGTAAATGGCAGTGTGCAGGAAACTAGGGTATGAATGACAGCACGCCTTGCTATATGATATCTATTGTTTTAATTAAGTGAAAGTGATTGTGACATTTATTGGATTCCAAGTTACTTGTTAATGGCAGTCGGGAAAAAAGTCTGAGTAAATTATCATTGCTTATATTACATAAATAATTTGTAAACCCTTTGCTAATGATTACACATTATTCTCCCACTGTGCCTGTCCATTCACTTGAAATATATCACATATAAAAACATTGGATCGGTAATGCATTGAAAAAATGATCGTCTTGACATAGTCCTATTGCGCTTGTAAGTGTGCCTGCCTGCTTGCTTTTGTGTGTGTTGGTGTTTTACAATTGTTACAGATTTTTTTTTTAATCAAACCTGTGTTCTTTCTGTAAAGAGCAAACTTGCATTCTCTATCAAGAGTTAGTGTTAGAAGTCCCAGTAACAACCAAATCCCAAAGCACCTCCCTTCATCACCCTGTCGGTGTGTCTGTCTGTTTGATCCTTGAGCTCCCTCAGATGTCTGGAGCGGAGCGTGATCATGTTGTTGTATGATGTCACTGGTCGTTCTCGTCAACAGGCTTGCCACCAGCTTGCCAGTTTGGGGAACATATTCCTTGGCAGGGTGGCGCGTTCATCACACACTGGTCGCTGGGCGAGCCAAGGTCGGATCTGTCTCCCGCACACCAGTGTTTTCTGACAGGCCTGCCACAACGATGAGTGCGTAATGTGGACGCGGCCAAGCGGCCTGCGAGCCAAGCCTGACATACCGTCAAAAGGAGCAGCCAGACGTCCGCGTAAGCCTCCCTTTGCCTTGTCAAACCTCACAGCCTATCTTGTCTTATACGGCTTTGCTGTGTCAAGACCTCTGTGTTTCCATCCAACCTGCTTGTCTGTCTGTCGCAACCTTCACTGTATCAAATGGAGCAGTTCTATCTGTGTGTCTCTCGGTTTTATATTTTCTGTTTCTCTAGCATTAAAGCTGCAATATGTAACTTTTTGGGCGACCTGACCAAATGCACATGGAAATGTGTGTTAAAGATCTGTCATTATCACTGAAAGCAAATCTAAGAAGTTATAGAACAGATCTATGTCGCTATTTCTATGCTTCCCGTGCTTAAGTTTAGTTTTTGCATCTTTTACTTTCAGTTTTGTTCACCAGCTTCACACAGCTGAAAATGCAATATTTTGGTTATGGGAAAGATACTTCACAGCGGTTTAGATGGTACAATGATTCTCTACACTATACATACTTATTTTGTCACATAAACTGAAATTAGGCAAACTATTATTTTTATTTATTTTTTTATTTCACCTTTATTTAACCAGGTAGGCCAGTTGAGAACAAGTTCTCATTTACAACTGCGACCTGGCCAAGATGAAGCAAAGCAGTGCGACACAAACAACAACACAGAGTTACACATGGAATAACCAAATGTATAGTCAATAACACAATAGAAAAAGTCTATATACAGTGTGTGCAAATGGCGTGAGGTAAGGCAATACATAGGCCATAGTAGCGAAGTAATTACAATTTAGCAAATTAACACTGGAGTGATAGATGTGCAGATGATGATGTGCAAGTAGAAATACTGGTGTCCAAAAGAGCGAAAAAGTAAACAAAAACAATATGGGGATGAGGTAGGTAGATTGGATGGGCTATTTACAGATGGGCTGTGTACAGCTGCAGCGATCGGTAAGCTGCTCAGATAGTTGATGCTTAAAGTTAGTGAGGGAGATAAAAGTCTCCAACTTCAGCAATTTTTGCAATTCGTTCCAGTCATTGGCAGCAGAGAACTGGAAGGAAAGGGAGCCAAAAGTGTTGGCTTTGGGGATGACCAGTGAGATATACCTGCTGGAGCGCATGCTACGGGTGGGTGTTGTTATGGTGACCAGTGAGCTGAGATAAGGCGGAGCTTTACCTAGCAAAGACTTATAGATGAATTAGAATTTTAGAAACCAGGAAATGGCTGAGCGATTTCTGCATAGTGCATCTTTTATGTTTAATATCAATTCCCAGTTAAAATATACCAAGTGAATTCCTTTATGTTGTCTTATTCTTCAAAATTTAGTTATATTTTAGGATGTTTCGAATGAGCAATTGGAAGCATGGGAAATCTTTCAGAATGTGCCTTTTCAGTGATTCTCCAACCTCTGCCTGCCCATCTGTCCTTCCCTCTCCCAGTGGTCTGAGCTGGACAGACCAACAGACAGGCCAACTAACGGCCCAAAACAAGCTTGACGGGGTATGATTCAGAGGACTAGCTGAGATCTGTTATGATTGGCCGCCCGAGGCACCCGAGGGCCTTTTTACAGGCGCCCGAGACAAATCCCTGTCATGTGTGCTTAGGAGCTGAAAAAGGACTGGCCTTTTCGCTGCCTGAAAAATGTGGAGGGAACATGTTGAGACAGGGGAGAGATCAGTCACGGAGAGATAAGAGAATTATAGAGACATTTAAGGAGTCCTTCAACACACAAGAGATTGAGCATCATGTCATTGCTCTCCGAGGACATTTAGCAAACGCTGCACGCAGATCTTTAGGAATAGGATATATGTACTGTATCTCTCCCACTCGTGGAATCTAATGGAACAACATAACCACAGCCTACTGTACAGAAAACATAATTGAGATTTGATTGATCCACTCAGACGAAGGAGTTGAATACAGAAATGGAATACTTCCTCTACTGTTGCTTTCATTTTTTCAAACAGGAGGGTATTTCAGAGGCCTTTTTCTTCATGCAACAATGGGAGATTATAGCCAATATTGGTGTAAATTAAAAAGTATGATAGAACATTTTCTCCCTAAACTCTGTGATCATCTATGATAAATGTATACTAAATTACTATCCCTCCATGTGGCTTTTGAGTCCAGTATGTATTACATGAAGCAACATGACTTGATTTTGCAGTACATTCCCCAACTCGGGAGCATGCAGCCGTGCCTTTCAGCGCATTGGACTTGCCTTTCAGCGCCTCTCCTCTCTCTCCTCCACATCATAAACATGACACCCTGTAAGCACCAGCTGCAGGTCCACCACCATAAAGAGTCTTTATGTGTCCGGCCATGCAGTCATCATTCATACATAGGCTAAGGTCAGGGGAGACCATGGGGAGTCTGAGGAACCTGGGGCCCTCTGTGTCTTCAAACTGGGGAGGAATAGAGAGGAAGGAGAGGAGGAGAGCAGTGTTAGAGAGACATAGAAGAAGAAGAAGAAGAAGAAGAGAGTTTGTGTACAGGATAGCGAGACAGACATGTGTAGAAAGAGGAACACACACGAGGTGGAGTATAGGAGGAGAGAGTAGGAGAAGAAAAATAGACATGAAAACGTTGAGTAATAGAGAGAGGGAGAGATGGAGGAGAGATTTAGAGGTCAAACATTTGCACAGTGTGTTATGGTGACCTATCACTTGGCTGTTTTCTCAGCCTTGCTCCTGTGAACCGGGCCAGAGTGCTCTGTAGAGAAGGGCACAGCCTGGGTTAAATAGATCTGTCAAGGCCTGCTAACTGTTAGAGGGGAGCACAGACAACAACAACATGTGCCACAACAACAGAGCTGGCCAGCTTCACACATGTATAGTATTTAAGGATGCAGAATTAAATCAATGTCCATGAATTTTGGAAACAAAGACTTAGGGCTACATTTCCATTTTCGTAATGCAAAAGCATTATAGAAAGACCAAACAATACCGTAAAAATTATAATAATCTCGCAGTATGAATTAATTTCAAACTTTTATTCAACAATTTGCGATATGAAGAGACGATTCTTTAACTGAGTGAAGTAAATTGAACAATACATAAATAGTCGCCTCTTCATAACGCATATTGTTGATGAAACGATTCCAATTAAATTAAGCTGCCAGTTTATAATGAGCTTTATGGTAATTTTGGGACTTTGCACAATGCTTTTGCACTACTTCCATGTCGCAATTAGTGCCCTTTAAATTATAAAAACTATAAACGTCTGCCCTCGAGTACACTTCTGTCAGTCCAAAAGGTCATTTTAGAAACTCTACAACAGTGTTTTATTTTTATTTTTAGAAATGACGAGAGAGAGAGAGAGAGAGAGAGAGAGAGAGAGAGCAAAAGACAAGGAAAGAGAAATGATGCCCCTTGTTGTGAGACTCTGTCCATCTCGATGTACCGTTGGAGGTTGTTGCAGCTGCCAAAATTCTCCTAAAAGTGCTGACTCCAAAGAGATCCCATGTTGGTGGGAAACTAGCAGTTTCGTAAACCCCAGGCCAGAGTTAGTGGTGATCAAGAGTGACATCAATCATCAGAGACCTTCATGTCCAATGAGAACACCTGTCCGACTCTCAGGGTGAAACTGGACAGAGGGATGCCACAGCAAATTATGTTTCATATGTGTTTTCCTATGTCATAGTGCACTGACCGACACAAATTACTAGGACACACAAATAGAAACAAGTTGTATTGTAGACAATATGCCAAACTATATTTGGAGTATTTTTTTATACTGTTCTTTTTTATGAAGTTTGTATACCAAATTGGGTCACTAGAGTAGTCCTGCATATAACGATAGTAGGCATAGCCTGCACTCTTAAAAACCATTTTCCCAAAAGGGTTCTTTGGCTGTCCCCATAGGAGAACCCTTTTTGGTTCTAGGTACAACCCTTTTGATTCCAGGTAGAACCCTTTTGGGTTCCATGCCGTCTGTGGAAAAGGTTCTACATGGAAACCAAAAGGGTTCTACATTGAACCAAAAGGGTTCTACTTGTAGAGTCAGTGAGCTGTGGAGAGGGAGAGAGTGACAGAGAGAGATCAGATTCATACAAGCCTATGGTCTTATGTACTACAGCTACTTTAAGACAGACCCAGCACGATTAGACTACCAGAGTGACAGTCAATGGGCTGGAGAGAGGGATTATTTTACTCCCAGTGATATCCATGTGGTGGATGCTATTATGGATGAAGTAGGCCTATATCAGATTTTCAAAATTGAACGAGTCATTAACTAGGGGGGGAGCTAGGGTTAGAGGATAAACTAAGAACACAGCTGTATCAAACATGGTCAGTTTAATTTCTTTGTAACTAACAGTATGTACTCAAAGTCACTGTAGGCAGCTTGGTAATACAAATCTATGTTTAGTTTGCGTAAGTTATGTAGGAACTGTTCCTTTTATATTGATCATCATAGGCTACTTTCTATTGGAGGCCTTCTCTTGAAAAGTGTTAAGGTTGATTGTGAATCTTGGATGGGATGATGTGTACAGTCCGATAAGAAAGGAGACATGGAGCAGAGGGCTGATACAGTGGATGTAACGTGAACACAACACTTAGACAATATTGTGAAAGGAAATAGAGGAAGAAAAAAAAAATAACTGTGTTCCACAAAATTACAGACAAAAAACAGTCTCTGATGAATTGGCACTTAATTACCGCTTGATTAGCATAATTATGCATGTTAATAGCATCTCAAATGAATTGCAGTTGTCAGAAGGGAGGAAGCATCTGTAGTGGTGGCTGACTGATACATATTTCTTCCCCATCCAACAGCGTTGTGTTACTCTTCCCCCTAAAGTGTTTCCCATTAATCACTACACAGTCGTTTTCCTTTGGAGTGAAATTTTGAGTTTTGGGATAATTGGCCCATTATGGGACGCTCGTCACATCTGTAATAGAGGGCTAACGAGACCCCTGGTGCGCTGGCATTCAGAGAGGAGGATGGCAGAGTTAGGGCATCACGAGTGGCATGGCGGGTGGAGGTGGGGCATGCATATATTCTCTTTGTGAAT
Organism: Salmo trutta; assembly: GCF_901001165.1. Taxonomy (NCBI): domain Eukaryota; kingdom Metazoa; phylum Chordata; class Actinopteri; order Salmoniformes; family Salmonidae; genus Salmo; species Salmo trutta. Next base: position 22,735,798 of record NC_042985.1, read on the forward strand.
GCCAACATTTTTCATTTCTGACACTTTATTTATAAAACTTTGCTATCTAAAAAGGTATTGATCAAATCAAAATCAAATCAAACTTTATTTGTCACATGCGCCGAATACAACAAGTGTAGACTTTACCGTGAAATGCTTACTTACAAGCCTTTAACCAACAGTGCAGATCAAGAAGAAAATATTTACCAAGTAGACTAAAATAAAAAGTAATAATACAAAGTAACACAATAAGAATAACAATAACGAGGCTATATTTTTTTTAAATGTATTTATTTATTTCACCTTTATTTAACCAGGTAGGCAAGTTGAGAGCAAGTTCTCATTTACAATTGCGACCTGGCCAAGATAAAGCAAAGCAGTTCGACAACATACAACAACACAGAGTTACACATGGAGTAAAACAAACAGTCAATAATACAGTAGAAAAATACGTCTATATACAATGTGAGCAAATGAGGTGAGATAAGGGAGGTAAAGGCAAAAAAGGCCATGGTGGCAAAGTAAATACAATATAGCAAGTAAAACACTCGAATGGTAGATTTGTAGTAGAAGAAAGTGCAAAGTAGAAATAGAAATAATGGGGTGCAAAGGAGCAAAATAAATAAAATAATTAAATAGAGTAGGGGAAGAGGTAGATGTTTGGGCTAAATTGTAGATGGGCTATGTACAGGTGCAGTGATCTGTGAGCTGCTCTGACAGCTGGTGCTTAAAGCTAGTGAGGGAGATAAGTGTTTCCAGTTTCACAGATTTTTGTAGTTCGTTCCAGTCATTGGCAGCAGAGAACTGGAAGGAGAGATGGCCAAAGGAGGAATTGGCTTTGGGGGTGACCAGAGAGATATACCTGCTGGAGCGCGTGCTACAGGTGGGTGCTGCTATGGTGACCAGTGAGCGGAGTTAAGGGGGGACTTTACCTAGCAGGGTCTTGTAGATGACCTGGAGCCAGTGGTTTTGGCGACGATTATGAAGCGAAGGCCAGCCAACGAGAGCGTACAGGTCGCAGTGGTGGGTAGTATATGGGGCTTTGGTGACAAAACGGATGGCACTGTGATAGACTGCATCCAATTTATTGAGTAGGGTATTGGAGGCTATTTTGTAAATGACATCGCCGAAGTCGAGGATCGGTAGGATGGTCAGTTTTACGAGGGTATGTTTAGCAGCATGAGTGAAGGATGCTTTGTTGCGAAATAGGAAGCCAATTCTAGATTTAACTTTGGATTGGAGATGTTTGATGTGAGTCTGGAAGGAGAGTTTACAGTCTAACCAGACACCTAGGTATTTGTAGTTGTCCACATATTCTAAGTCAGAACCGTATAGTGATGCTGAGTAGTGATGCTGGACAGGCGGGCAGGTGCAGGCAGCGATCGGTTGAAGAGCATGCATTTAGTTTATACAGGGGGCACTGGTACTGAGTCAGTGTGCGGGGGTAAAGGTTAGTTGAGGTAATCTGTACATTTAGGTGGGGGTGAAGTGACTATGCAGAGATAATAAACAGCGAGTAGCAGCAGTGTACATAAGGGAGGGGGGGTCAATGCAAATTGTCCGGTGGCAATTTATGAATTGTTCAGCAGTCTTATGGCTTGGGGGTAGAAGCTGTTGAGGAGCCTTTTGGTCCTAGACTTGGCGCTCCGGTACTGCTTGCCTTGCGGTAGCAGAGACAACTGTCTATAAATTGGGTGACTGGAGTCTCTGACAATTTTATGGTCTTTCCTCTGACACCACCTATTATATTATGGCAGAAAGCTTGGTCCCAGTGATATGCTGGGCCGTTCGCAATACCCTCTGTAGCGCCTTACGGTCAGATGCCGAGCATTTGCCATACCAGGCGGTGATGCAACCGGTCAGGATGCTCTCGATGGTGCAGCTGTAGAACCTTTTGAGGATCTGGGGACCCCTGCCAACACTTTTAACTCTCCTGAGGTGGAAAAGATTTTGTCGTGCCCTCTTCACAACTGTCTTGGTATGTTGGACCATGATAGTTCGTTGGTTATGTGGACACCAAGGAACATGAAACTCTCAACCCGCTCCACTACAGCCGCGTAGATGTTAATGAGGGCCTGTTCGGTCCACCTTTCCTGACCTGCTCCCTATAGGCCATCTCGTCGTTGTCAGGGACAACAGGCCTACCACTGTTGTTTTATCAGCAAACTTAATGATGGTGTTGGAGTCGTGTGTGGTAACGCAGTCATGGGTGAACAGGGAATACAGGAGGGGACTAAGTACATAGCCTGTGGGGCCCCAGTGTTAAGGATCAGCGTGGCAGACGTGTTATTGCCTACTCTTACCACCTGGGGGCGGCCCGTCAAGAAGTCCAGAATCCAGTTGCAGAGGTAGGTGTTTAGTCCCAGAGTCCTTAGCTTAGTGATGAGTTTTGTGGGCACTATGGTGTTGAACACTGAACTGTAGTCAATGAACAGCATTCTCACATAGGTGTTCCTTTTGTCCAGGTGAGAAGGGCAGTGTGGAGTGCGATTGAGATTGCGTCATCTATGGATCAGTTGGGGTGGTATGCGAATTGGAGTGGGTCTAGGGTGTCCGGGAGGATACTGTTGATGTGAGCCATGACCAGCCTTTTAAAGCACTTCATGGTTACTGATGTGAGTGCCACGGGGCGGTAATCATTTAGGCAGGTTACCTTCCCTTCCTTTGGCACAGGGACTATGGTGGTCTGCTTGAAACATGTAGGTATTACAGACTTGGTCAGGGAGAGGTTGAAAATGTCAGTGAAGAAACTTGACAGTTGGTCCGTGCATGCTTTAAATACACGTCCTGGTAATCCGTCTGGCCCAGAGGTTTTTGTGAATGTTGACCTGTTTAAAGGTTTTGTTCACATCGGCTACTGAGAGCATTATCCCATAGTCATCCATGACAGCTGGTGATCTCGTGCATGCTTCAGGGTTGCTTGCCTCGAAGCGAGCATAAAAGGCATGTAGCTCGTCTGGTAGGCTCATGTCACTGGGCAGCTCGCGTCTGGGTTGCCCTTTGTAGTCCGTAATAGTTTCCAAGCCCTGCCACATCCGACGAGCGTCAGAGCCGGTGTAGTAGGTATTGACGCTTTGCTTGTTTGATGGTTCGTTTGAGGGCATAGCGGGATTTTTATAAGAGCCCGGATCAGTCTCGGCACCTTGAAAGCGGCAGCTCTAGCCTTTAGCTCGATGCGGATGTTGCTTGTAATCCATGGGTTCAGGTAGGGCTATGTTCGTATCGTCACTGTGGGGGCGACGTCATCGATGAGCTTATTGATGAAGCCGATGACTGAGGTGGTGTATTCGTCAATGCCATTGGATGAATCCCAGAACATATTCCAGTCTGTGGTAGCAAAACAGTCCTGTAGTGTAGCATCTGCGTCATCTGACCACTTCCGTATTGAGTGAGTCACTGGTACTTCCTGCTTTAGTTTTTGCTTGTAAGCAGGAATCGGGAGGATATAACTTTGTTCAGATTTGCCAAATGGAGGGTGGGGGAGAGCTTTGTATGCATCTCTGTGTGTGGAGTAAAGGTGGTCTAGGGTTTTTTTCTCCCTGGTTGCACATTTGGTAAAATTGTAGGTCATCCACTTTATTTTCTAATGATTGCACTTTAGCAATAAGTATTTATAGAAGGCAATGGGAGTTTACTCGCTTGCCTCTGGATTCTCAGAAGGGTGCCGGATCTGAGGCCTCTTTTCCAGCGTCTTTTCTTCACGCAAAATGCTTGGATCTGGGCCTGTTCCAGTGAAAGCAGGATATCCTTCTTGTCAGATTCGTTAACCTCTTACATCTGCTCCAATATCCAATGATGGGCGTGGCGCGAAATACAAATTCCTCTAAAATCCAAAAACTTCCATTTTTCAAACATATGACTAATTTTACAGCTATTTAAAGACAAGACTCTCGTTAATCTAACCACACTGTCCGATTTCAAAAAGGCTTTACAATGAAAGCAAAACATTAGATTATGTCAGCAGAGTACCCAGCCAGAAATAATCAGACACCCATTTTTCAAGCTAGCATATAATGTCACAAAAACCCAGAAGACAGCTAAATGCAGCACTAACCTTTGATGATCTTCATCAGATGACACACCTAGGACATTATGTTATACAATACATGCATGTTTTGTTCAATCAAGTTCATATTTATATCAAAAAACAGCTTTTTACATTAGCATGTGACGTTCAGAACTAGCATACCCCCGCAAACTTCCGGGGAATTTACTAACAATTTACTAAATTACTCACGATAAACGTTCACAAAAAGCAGAACAATAATTTTAAGAATTATAGATACAGAACTCCTCTATGCACTCGATATGTCCGATTTTAAAATAGCTTTTCGGATGAAGCACATTTTGCAATATTCTAAGTACATGGGCTAGCTATTTAGACACCCGGCAAGTTTAGCCTTCACCAAAATCAGATTTACTATAAGAAAAATGGTCTTACCTTTCCTGTTCTTCGTCAGAATGCACTCTCAGGACTTCTACTTCAATGACAAATGTTGGTTTGGTCCCAAATAATCCATCGTTATATCCAAACAGCGGCGTTTTGTTCATGCGTTCTAGACACTATCCGAATGGTAAAGAAGGGTCGTGCGCATGGCGCATTTCGTGACAAAAAAATTCTAAATATTCCATTACCGTACTTCGAAGCATGTCAACCGCTGTTTAAAATCAATTTTTATGCAATTTATCTCGTAACAAAGCGATAATAATCCGGCCGGGAATCTGCGTTTCGCTAAAAAGAGGGAAAAACAGAAAGGCGGGAGCGGCCAGTGCACGCGCCTAAGCCTTTTGTCTGCTCATAGACCACTTAGCAAAAGCGCTCGTGTGTTTCAGCCAGGGCTTTGAATTACGTCATTCAGGTTTTTCCCGCGCTCTGAGAGCCCATTGGAGCCGTAGGAAGTGTCACGTAACAGCAGAGATCCTTTGTAATGAATAGAGATGACAAAGAAGGGCAAGAAATGGTCAGACAGGGTACTTCCTGTACAGAATCTTCTCACGTTTTGGCCTGCCAAATGAGTTCTGTTATACTCACAGACACCATTCAAACAGTTTTAGAAACTTTGGTGTGTTTTCGATCCAAAGCTAATAATTATATGCATATTCTAGTTTCTGGGCAGGACTAATAATCAGATTAAATCGGGTACGTTTTTTATCCAGCTGTGAAAATACTGCCCCCTAGCCATAAGAGGTTAAAGGAAAAAGTCTCATTCAGTCCGCGGTGAGTAATCTCTTTTCGGATGTCCGGAAGTTATTTTTAGTCATAAAAGACGGTAGCAGCAATATTATGTACACAATAAGTAAAAGAATAAGTTAGACAAAACGGCAAAAAAATCACAAAATCATGGTCTTGTTTTGTGAAATGATTTTATGAAACATGTTACAAATGTCTTAGCAAAGAACAGAGGTTATACATTTTTTGAAGCTGTGTTGGTGTTGTCTGAGTATATCTGCTAGGTGAATTAGAATGTTTATCAATAGCTGTGTTCCTTGTTGGAGGATTGGCTAACACTGGGCCAACACAAGAGACAGAGGTTGATATCAGGGTCATGTGACTGATCAATACGGAGTCTTGAACTCCGAAAAACCTTCCTGTGTTTGGTAATGAGCAGAATGTCAAACAGGCCACTGGGGCCAGGTTACAAACTGAGACGGCAGCTTGAACAAGGAAGGGGGGAGAAAGAGAGAAGGAAGGGGGAGGAAAACAGAGGGAGGGAGAGGGAGAAGGGGAGGGATAGACAAGAGATGAGAGGGAAATGAGAGACAGAGGAGGGGAGCGAGAGTTGAGTGAGAGATAGATTTCGACGTGTGCCAGGGTATTCTTACTGCCAAGAGAATCAGGAAAAAAAGAGCTACGATTTCTACACAGAAAATTGTCCACATAGATATAATCAGAAACAGTGTAGTAGCACCACTGATCCAGAGAGAGGCTCCTTAGACCTTCCTATCCCTCACTTCTCCTCAGGCTGACTCACTCTGGAGACTGACTGGAACATCATCAGTACAGTTTCAGTATAAGTTACACTGTCTTTGACACTATATTATTCAACCAGTCCTAATTTCTCCTTGAAATTCAACAGCAAAATTGATCAGATGAAATTGTAATGAACAAAACAGACAAGCATGAATAGTCTTTAAAAAGGTATGTTTCCCTTGTTAGGCCATACATAATCTTCCCCTTCAGTCAATGTGCAGTGTTTCGCCAAAGTTTGCACTTTTGTTGAGTGATGGTGGATGCCTAGTGTGTGCGCGCGTTTGTGTGTGTGTGTGTGAGTGCGTCCTCGTGCATGTGTGTTGTGTGTGTGTGTGTGTGTGCATCCGTGCTCGTATGTGTAGGCTACTATGTGAGTATCTGGTGAAAGAGAAAGGGGATACCTAGTCTGTTGTACAACTGAATGCATTCAACTGAAATGTGTCTTCCACATTTAACCCAACACCTCTGAATCAGAGGTTCGGGGGGGCCGCCTTAATCAACATACACGTCATCGGCGCACAGGGATGCGTGTAATGGGATGCTCCAGTGCGGACTGCTAGCTTGGTATCCATCTGTCAATCCAATATTATACAGACTACCTCCAAAGCCAGTGAACATCAACAGGGTTGGTCTTGTATTTATATATCTTAGCTGGGCCCTCCACTGCATATGCATTAGCCTGCTCCTGTAATTAGGGTTTTAAAGGTGGCCGAGATTTATGTGTATGCCTTCTTTCCTTAATAAATGCCGGGTTGAAGTGATTTAAGTACTGCACCGTTCCACTGCTTTTTACAATGAAAACAAGCTTGTCCCTGCAGTAGAAATGACAACACAGGGTGTTTTAGGTAAACCTCCACTCTTTACTTTGGCGAGTAATGCAAGAACGCTAACTGTCCGTTTTAATGGAAATGAAATGTGTTGGCATAATCTCTCTTTCATGTGCTCTTTACCGTGTTGCCACACACATAACATAAGTGCACCCCTACAGACACGCACACACACTGGCACGATATGCACACACACACACACACATGTGCACGCACACCTTCATTAGTCTTTCCTTTCACAACACAACCATCTTAAATGTTCTGTTTCTGTTTAGATGTTCTGAGTAAAGGTGTTTCCCGGGGAGGAGAAAACAACCATGGTGTTGGGCACAGACAGCAAAGTACTTTTAAGAGTACTTAAAAAATTGACAAATACCTCCATTTGCCTAGTGTTAAATAAGCCTTCACCTCTCAAAGGCAATGACATGCATGACAGGAACACACTCTGGCAATATCACAGACAGACAGACAGACAGACAGACAGACAGACAGACAGACAGACAGACAGACAGACAGACAGACAGACAGACAGACAGACAGACAGACAGACAGACAGACAGACAGACAGACAGACAGACAGACAGACAGACAGACAGACAGACAGACAGACAGACAGACAGACAGACAGACAGACAGACAGACAGACAGACAGACAGACAGACAGACAGACAGAATCCAGCGGTTTGCCTTAATGAGAGAGAGGCCCCTTAGTTTGACAATAACATACAGTATTTCAACAGCCAGTAGTCCTCTCTCTCTGAGAACGCAAAGCATTAACAGAATGGAACACAGTATTTAGGGATACAAACATTATATTGGTTAACTAATTTTGCAAAAATATAATGTGAAAAATACAAAGGTGATTAGGCAAAGAAACACCCTTATTCTACAAACATTAGGAACACCTGATCTTTCCACGATACAGACTGACCTGGTGAATCCAGCTGAAAGCTATGATCCCTTATTGAAGTCACTTGTTAAATCCACTTCAATCCGTGTAGATTAAATGGAGGAGACAGGTTAAATAAGGATTCCTAAGCCTTGAGACAATTGAGACATGGATTGTGTATGTGAGAACCTTCCAGAAGGACAACCATCTGTGCAGCACTCCACCAATCAGGCCTTTTTGATAGAGTCGCCAGACTCCTCAGTAAAAAACACGACAGCCCACTTGGAGTTTGCCAAAAGGCACCTAAAGGACTCTCAGACCATGAGAAACAAGATTCTCTGGTCTGATGAAACCAAGATTGAACTCTTTGGCCTCAATGCCAAGCGTCACGCCTGGAAGAAACCTGGCACCATCCCTACGGTGAAGCATGGGGGTGGCAGCATCATGTTGTGGGGATGTTTTTCAGCGGCAGGGACTGGGAGACTAGTCAGGATCTAGGGAAAGGTGAAGGGAGCAAAGTACAGAGAGATCCTTGATGAAAACCTGCTCCAGAGCGCTCAGGACCTCAGACTGGGTCCAAAGTTTACCTTCCAACAGGACAACAACCCTAAACACACAGCCAAGACAATGCAGAATGGCTTCGGGACAAGTCCTTGAATGTCCTTGAGTGGCCCAGCCAGATCCCGGACATGAATCCGATCAAACATCTCTGGAGAGACCTGAAAATAGCTGTGCAGCGACGCTCCCCGTCCAACCTGACAGAGCTTGAGAGGATCTGCAGAGATGAATCGAATTAACTCCCCAAATACAGGTGTGCCAAGCTTGTAGTGTCATACTCAAGAAGACTCGAGGCAGTAATCACTGCCATAGGTGCTTCAACAAAGTACTGAGTAAAGGGTCTGAATACTAAATGGGATATTTCTGTTTTTTATTAATAATACATTTGCAAAAATGTCCAAAATCCTGGTTTTGCTTTGTCATCGTGGGGTATTGTGTGTAGGCTGATTAGGGAAAAAAACTATTTAATACATTTTACAATAAGGCTGTAACGTAACAAAATGTGTAAAATGTCAAGAGGTCTGAATACTTTCGGAATGCACTGTAACTGATCACATAGTTCATCTCTGATTCTGATACAGTTTGTCATATCTGCATAGGACTGTTGAAGGTTTCAACAAATCTACAGATTAGCGAATGCAAATAAAAAACACAGCGTTCACTGTTCCCTACCTCTTTATCTCATTTAGCTGCCTTATATCTGTATGCTCTGTCCCAGGTTTCAGAAGCTGATTAACAGATCAGACTGATTGGAAATTTAATTAGCACCGTTCCTTTATTTTCCTTATTTCTGTCATCGAAACTCAATTGGAGAATTCATATTATTTTCCACTGGGTTTGTAACACTTTCCCCTTCCATAAATCAGTATTATTACAAATGTGATACTGTATAGAGCGCAACTGTTTGAACAATACTAGACGGTATTTGGTGACACTGCACTTCATATCCGCTCTCAGGGTTTTTACTCTGGTCTCATTGCTCTTCCAGTACAGGCAGTCAGATTATGCAAATTAGTCATACAAGAGCAAGAGAGTGGTGAAACTATCCCCACTTTTCCTCTAATATCCATACTCTTCCAGTGTGAAAGGCATGGAGAATACATCCAGCCCTCTCTGAGAGTTGAGGACATTTTGCGGACTCACACTGCTGCTGTGGCGCTCCATTTCGGCCTGCATCCTTGCATCCTTTCCTCCAGCGGGAATCAATGGCGTGATAGATCGCGTTGACGTCCCCTTCCCATGTGCTGCGGCCGGGGTTCCGAATCTCTCTCTCTCTCTGCGCTTTATTGGCACACCCAGTGGAGGTAAAGATGGAGGGATGGAGGGAGGGATGGATGGAGGGAGCTGAGGTGTCTCAAGGTTGCAGCTGGCAGCCAGGAGCATTTATGGATCGAGATGGAGGATGAGGTTTGAGACAGGCCCTGACTCCCTGTCTTCATTGGGAATTCTCCTCAGGATTATTGGACTCCCGTTTGGAACATTTCCTCAGAAATTATTCACTTTATGTTACACAGAATGCATCAGTTTACAGGTTAATCAAATGCATTCCATTGGAAAGTATACTTAAATAAATAAAAATGGCCAACATAGACATTTTCTTTCATTCAATGTGTATCAGATATCACAACTTGCCTAAACTTTGCATAAACAATACTGAGTATGTCCTGACCTTTGTATCAGCTCAACCAATTCAGTACACTATTTACCTAAAATGGTGCACCAAAGTCTCTAAAACTCTCCAATAAGCATAAATAGCATCTAGTTGGACCAGTAACCGAAAGGTTGCTGTATCGAATCCCTGAGCCGACAAGGTTAAAATCTGTCATTCTGCCCCTGAACAAGGCAGTTAACCACCAACAACAACTGCTCCCCGGGCACCGATGATGTGGATGTCGTTTAAGGCAGCCTCACGCGCCTCTCAGATTCAGAAGGTTTCAGGTTAAATGCGGAATACACATTTCAGTTGAATGCATTCAGTTGTACAACTGACTAGGTCTCCCCCTTTCCCTTTCTCTGGCATGGAAGGGTGTATTGGATATTAACTTACAGACGACCAGCGCTCCCTCACTCCCATAGACAGCCTGTTAATGCCCTAATGTCCCATTTGCATTATTGATGAGCAAACCCTGTGTCACCTCAAACATAGACTATTTAAGGGGAATAATTTTATGCAAACTACATATCGACGGCCTAATGATCAATTGGTCCCTGGTTTTGTGTTAATATGCAACTGTTGTAGTGTGATATGCATCTTCAATTAGACCCGAGTTGCCCTGCTCAAACAAGCAGTGTGAAACAAGCAGTGTGACCCAATGTATTGTGGGTAATGACATTATGACACTGACAAGTCTCCATTTTGGGTCAAAGCAGCCAACAGCAGGGGCATACACAGAGTGCAATGATTTAAAAGTAACTGAATTGTCTTTCACAATATTTCATTGTGTGAAGCTAAGTCAACTCTATGAAGACTTTTGATACTGTACTGCAAACACCCCTGATAAGTGATGCAGCTTGGACACTCTTCAGGGGTAATGGTTAAACGTTACAGTTGCCAGGCAGAGATGGCATGTTTGAAAGGGTGTTATTGGATAAACATGTACCTCTTGTCTTACATAACCACATTTACTGGTGTTTACTTGAGCTGAATAGAGATTAGTCTGTCTTGTTTCCCTTGTTTTAGGAGACACATGATAAGATAACGATTGAACAGCTATTGATAATATAGTGCTATTGATACCATGTTGTTTATTTTGGTACAGTAGAGGACTTTTGTTTTGATTCAACTGAGAGTATAACATTTCTCCCTCGTCTTCTTCTAAAATCATTTCGGTAAAGATTAGTCATAGAGTAGTATTACCGCTTAGATACTTTCCTTGGGAGTTTTGGTTATTCAATTTCACAGTAAGGAACTTGGAATGTATTTTGTTCTATGTCACTCATTGCTCAAGGCAATATGTTCTGCATATCTTTTAATGACAAGAAAAGGTCAGTGAAGATACATTTACTGATCTGATTGATGTCCAACAGTTTCAACTCCTCTTCAGGGACGCCTCATCTCTCCAGAAAGACAATAATCAATGATGAAATCAATTCTATTTGTTGCTCACACAATGATGCAAATGGGCTCCGCTAGCGTTGCCATTGTGTCCCTGACAAATTGGGGATCTGGTATCTATTACAAGAGAAAGCCTGTCTCTTACAGAATGGAGCACGGCTGGCACAACACAGAGGATTTGTCTCTCTGATTGATTGGAATCATACATTGATGCTTAGCCGTTCAACAGATCATTTTGAGGAGTGAATGAGTCTAAAAGTCAATTGTTCAAAAGAAGACTTTTAAAAACAATCTCCCCCAAAAATGTGGTAATGTTCAGGTTTGTAATATATTGTTGTTTTAATAAAGACGTATTACAGTGCCACTGTTTAGTCAGGGTCTCTCAGCTGCATCTGGTTTGTTCCATTGCCAGGGATTCGATGTCAGAGCGAGAGATTGATTATTGTTCCTCATATGGAGTGCGACGGGACACTAGGGACATGCGTGTCTGCGCATCGTCATTTATATCTATGACCTACAAGATATATGGATGTCAACACTTCCCATCCAATCAAAGATGGATGGCGAATATAAATAATTTAGCGGTCTGGCGTGGAGTGAATACACCTGCAATGGTCTCAGTCCCTCAGCCTGCCCTAACGCCTTGTTTCGTTGAAGGGGCCTGTTTTGTTTTGAATGTGTGGAGAGAGTCAAACACACACACACACACACACACGGCGAGGTGAGCTTGTCCTACTGCTGCTAATTCATCTCTCCTGCTGTGGTCAGCCCCAAGTGCTCATCTTCTCCCCTTTCATTCATAGACAAGGCATCTGTGGCAATGCCTGACACTCTAAATTAAGAGGCCCATAAAGCAGCTCTGCTTTGGGGATCTCAATCATGGGGTGAGGGCCCATCACCACCCCTCAGCCCCCCCCCCCACCGAGTCCCTTTAAAATGAATTAACACCATCTCCTCCAGGACCAGGGATCGTGGGCCAGATTGATGGCCTGGAATAAAATGTCTCTCCTCACTTTTGGCCCTGCCACATATATCAGCTGAAAGGCCCATCGTTTATCAGGCACAATACTGCTATTTAGTATGCTGACTGCTACCATTAGGATAACATATAATAATGTAAAAGGGTTTAAGAGAGGCTCCTTGGGTCAGCGAGCCAGCTGTCAGTGGGTTGGATTTAGCTCTGGTTGGCGGCGTTAGGGGGAGATGGAATGAGACTGCTCTGCACCACAGAGCCTGTGGGGTTGGGGCTTTCTGGGTTCTTAGATGAACTAACGGTCTGCATACTGAGGTAAACCCAGGTATGGACATCTATCAATCCATCCATAGGTCGGTCCATCAAACCATCCATCTACTCATCAATTACTTCATCCATCCATCTCATATACAGTACTGCTCATTGGCAAGGGTAGGGCAAAGTGAAATATGGGTATCTGTGGTGCGGCTCAGTGATGGAGTGGAGTGATTGCTCCGGGCATAAGAGTTCTTGGCACTCAAAGTGGATCTGTCAGCAAACCCCAATGGTTTTCACCAATGGAGAGGTTGAGAAAGGGGCAGAGGGCATATTGA